>NW_015091088.1:91328-206945 GCF_001431845.1 Calidris pugnax | reverse complement strand
CGGGGGCGATGGCGGGGCGGCGGCGGCGAGCGCTGCTGCTGCGCTGGCTCCTGCTGGGGCTACTGGGAGGAGGCGGTGGTGGTCAGCCCGGCGGCGGCGAGTATTGCCACGGCTGGGTGGACGGGCAGGGAGGTTACCACGAAGGCTTCCAGTGCCCCGAGGGCTTCGACACGGCGGCCGCCACCATCTGCTGCGGCTCCTGCGCCCTGCGCTACTGCTGCGCCGCCGCCGAGGCCCGCCTGGAGCAGGGCGGCTGCACCAACGACCGGGAGCCCCCGGACCCGGGAGTCACCGCCCGTGAGTGCCCGGCAGCCCCCCCCCTACAGAAACCCCAGCGGGTCCCGGGGCGGGCGGGTAGCCGGACCCCCCCCCCACCTCCCCGCCGAGCATCCCCTCGGGGCTCCCAGGGTTTGCGGGGCTCCCCGGGGCGGCCGGTCCCGGAGGGGGGGGGCAGGAGGCGGGCGCTGCTCCAGGTGCGCAGCGTGGGGAGGATGCGCCCGGGGGCTTTAACTCCGCCGGTCCAGAGGGGTCCCACCGGTTGGGACCGTCCTACCTGGAAGGCACAGGTTGTGTTTTAAGTCAGGAAACTCAGCTGTGGCTGTTCAGCCTGTTCTTTCTTTCCCGGGGGTGAGCCCGGGCTCCGGGGCGAGGGGCCGTCGGGTTTCCAGACAAAAGGAACCCGGCAGCGCAGGGGGAGACCGGTGTCCTAAGTCACACGTTCTGCCCTTATTTTCCTTATTTTGAGGAGTGAAAGCGAATTAACGGCGGCTGCGGCGTCTGAGCTCCGCCGGCAGATCCACGCTGTTCCATGGGACAGCCCCGACAGCTTTCGGGGGTGAGGGAGGGGGAGAGGAGGGCAATTCCTGAGCAAAACCTGACTGGAACCAGCAAAGGGGACGCGGTGTAGACAGCTTTTACCCTTGGTAACTATTAAAGCTGTCAACAGGAGGAAATTTTGGCTGGTATGTGCAGGGTTTAAACTTTAATTTTGTTCTGAGGATGATGGTCGGAAGCTCTGTCTTCTGAGCAGCTGAGTGTGTCTGTGGGGCTGAAATGCTGTGGGGCTTCGTGAACTCCGTGGAGTTGATTTCTGTGCAGCAGAGCTGTCACTCCAGGAGGCTAATGTGTGCGTGGCTTTTCTCACTCTTTCCTCTCCCAGAACCGATCTACGTCCCGTTCCTCATTGTCGGATCAATATTTATCGCCTTCATTATCGTGGGCTCTCTGGTGGCCGTTTATTGCTGCACGTGCCTAAGACCCAAACAACCCTCGCAGCCGATACGGTTTTCTCTGCGGAGCTACCAGACCGAGACTCTCCCCATGATCCTGGCCTCCACGAGCTTCAGGACGCCGTCGAGGCAGTCCAGTACGGCCACCAGCTCCAGCTCCACCGGCGGCTCCGTTCGCAGGTTCTCCTTTCCCCGGGCAGAGCCAGGCTGCCTGGTGGCATCCCCACCTCCTCCATACACCTCTGGCTGCTTCCAGGCAGCCCACCCCGTCCACCTCACCCAGCCCTCGGGATTTCTGGTGTCGCCGCCGTACTTTGGGTATCCCCTCCAGCCAGAGCCCGCCCTGGCTGGGAAAAGCTGCTCTGATTTTAGTCAGAGCTGAAAGGAAGGAACGGCGCTTTGGGAGGCTGCTGCTGGGTGTCCCCCCCGACACGCTGTGGGGCTGCAGAAGTCAGAACCGTTCCCGGGGGTGAGTTGCCCTTGAAAAAGCGCAAGGTCTCGTTTGGGGATCTCGTTCCCCAAACTTGGATCACACTTAGGAATGAATTGTTAAACGTTCCAAACTTAGTTGCTCTAAAAAAGTGACTGCTCTTGTGGTTCGGTCTAATTCGAGCAGAACGTGTTCGGTCTAATTTGCGCAGAACGTGTTCGGAGACGAGTAGAAAAACTGTTTTGGGATAAAATTACTCATTTCGCGGCGTTACAAGTGTCATTTTAACCCTAAGTGCTATTAACTTAGTTAACAAATGGTGGCTGCGTCCCACTGATAATAATCAGCCTAGTTCTATAAAGCAGCAATAAGCCTGAGAAGTAAAAGAGGAACTAAACTAAAGAGAAGAGTTTGTGGATCCCAGCAACAGCTGGCTGCTTCCCACTTCCCTGAGCAATGGAAATAAGAGGAAGCATTTTACCATAGATATCAAATTATGTGGGGTTTTTAAAGTACACATAATATACCTGAACTTACGCTGCATATTTCTATTAGTAAACTTTAACTACGATAGATAAAACTAAGTACAAATTATGCTAGTTGAAAACATGCCAATCCCAAGCAGCCAAATCATTATCTATGAGAAAAGCAGAATGTATTCAGCAATATCACTAATGATTTCTCCGCATAAAATTCTAAAACTGGCCTTATATTAAAGCATATTTCAGAAGGAAGTATTTATTGTTGGCTTTTTGCTCAGCAACGTCTAAGTTGGACAAACCGATGGTAAAGTTCTATTTGTAAAATTAGCCATGTATAAAATGTAAAGACAAGCTTGTAATTTAAAATGTATTTACAGCATTGACAAGACTAATTATTTAGTAGTCACACACACACAAAAATATCAATAAACTGTGTGTTTGAAATGTTGTGTCATCTGTATGTCTCTGTACAGATAGTGTTGGATGAGCAAGTTTTAATTTTGATGGTGTAACTATGCTGTGTTTTTTCCTGTTAAAAATAGTTAATTTTGCTTTTGTAAATGATTTACATCTTTTACTGTGCACCTGTTGTGCAGATTTAATATAATATAGAATTCTGAATATATAGCAAACTAATAGATCAATTAAAGTCTTTTATATGCAACTGTGGTAAAAATGTGGTGAAACCTACACTGATTAGTTGGGTATTTTAATTTAAAACATCCTGCCCTAGGAATAAATTCTGTTTGCCCTCCTACATTCCTTCACCCAAGTAAACCAACAAACCAAATGGAAGAAGAAGAAAAAAATGCATCTAAACCAAACACATGCAGCAAGCAAATGGAAAATACACACGAAAAAATGCAGTCATCAAAGGGCTTCTCCGTATACTTATTTTTGTGAGCAAACGAAGTCATTCTGCGTGTCAGAATCTGCAATATCAGAGGCTGAACTGTCATATTTTATCAGCCCCAAACTCCCCATCTACAGGATCTGTTAAAGAAGTACATTATAGCTGACCTGTTTCACAAGTCTGTGAACAGCGCGTGTTAAAATTACAGCACTTCTGAATGGCAGTAGAACTGCTCTGGCTTTTCGAAAAGCCTCATTGATTCTTCCTCGAGCCAAATCCAATTTTTTTCAAAGCCAGTATCCATCAATCAGTATCTAAGCATTTATGAAAAAAAGGTTTTGAGATAAACTTTTTAATATATTTTATATTGCATAGTTAAATTACAATCTGATACATATTACTATTGGAAATGTGGTTTCTAAGTAGAAGGACCACTTGAGTTGTATACAATGATGTTTTAAGCAACAGGTTTTAGCTTGAATGTTGTACTTGTTAATTACAAACTAACGAGACGCAGTAGTGCATGTTTGATCAAAATCTAAAAAGTAGATTTTGAGTACTTGGGAAATTACTTGAAAGGTAAGTGTTTTGACCTGCAATTTTTAAGAAACAATCTTCAAGGAAGGGGGCGGGTAACTTTTTGCCCACCTTTGATAGTGGTTTCATGGGACTCTTTCACTGCACGTTTGGAATGGATAAGAAATAACGGACTGTTCATGAAGTAAATTTTTGGAAAAATCATTTAATATTACAACAGATACCAGTTTGGAAACATCGAGATCTGCTGATCATTTCTGTATACAGCAGTAACAGATAGTAAAACAGTTAAACTGTATTTTTTACAAGTAGAAGTCCTTAATTAGTAGAAATCTTTTATCTAGTAAACCGAGGCAATACAGATCCTTCTGGAAGCAGAAACTTGATCAATTAAGAAGGTGCAATTTTATATTCCTTTCAGGAGTCATCAGAGAGCCACTGACACAGGTGGTGAGTAGCTGAAATTCAGTGTTTTTCTCAGAGATGGGCCGTACCCCAGGAAGCCACAGGTGGGCTCAGTTAACATTAACAGTGGGCCCATTAACATTTGAGGGTGTAGCCTAGTGGGGCCAGGCTGCCCCACCACCATGGTCTCAGCAGGCTCGACAGGCAGATTTATTAATGTTTTAGCACAGGGATGAGGTTTTGTGACACTTGGGTGTAGGTTTACAGATTTTGGCGATTATTCAGCCCAAAGTAAAGGCTGTGCAGTTTGCCCTGTGGTGTGAAACTCAGCCTGGAGGGGAGGACCTCTCCCAGCTACTGCCTTTCCTCCTGATGCTGTGTAACGGGTTTGACCTCATAAAATGCAGGAAGAACTGGACACGCAGGAATAATCCCACTGAATCAGACCTGGAGAAGTCAGTGAGCTCATGGAGTGTGAAGCGCCGTGCAGGTGGGTGGCCACAGAGTGTGACAAACCCTGCAGATGTGTGTGTGTGTGTGTGTGTGGTGTGTCTAAGGCTGGGAAAGATCACGGGGAGTTAAACCAGCTGTGGTGGGTGACCTGTGAAGCAGGTGAGGTGGGGGTTCTGCACCATCTGCCAACAGACAGGCGAGTATCTCTAAGTTAAGAAGAATCTATAAATTATAGTTCACGTAGCCACCCTGGCAGTGACCTGTTCAGCTGAAGGGAAGGGGCGGGAGGTGGCCAGAACAAAAGCCCACCGACTGACATGCTCATTGCCTGTGCCAGGTATTTCCAAGGCAGGTGAGAACCCTGAATTCCCTGCTGATGGAAAAGGACCGGGCGACACTGGGTGCTTCTGTGTTTTATAGAAAATAGACGTTTTCCCAAAACTTGCAGGCAGAACACAAGTGGGATTCCAATACCCCATTTTAATGACTAATGGAAGGGTTTGAAGGGCTAGATGTGCACCTGCACCAAAAGAAATGGCTTGCTATCAGAGGTAAGGTGTACACGGTGCTTGATTGACTGCCAGGCTTCTTTCTTAACACGGTAGGCTTCACTATTTATTTTGAAATACTAGAGTTAGTTTGTGCTGGCTTTAACAGAGTGAGACCGATGTAAAATAAATCAAAATGAACCAAAAATCCCAGCAAATTGATTATTGTCATTCACACACCTCACACACAAAGTGCTTTGATTGCCATTAACGGGTAAAGGTGTGTCTGAGAACCAGCCCTTCCACGGGCAAAGAGTAATAGTGACATGAATTAGATCAGCCATTTGTTTTGTGTGTCTGCGTTTTGGGTTTCTGAAGCCTGCATCTCCAAAGCGCACAGGAACTCTTCAGTGCTAAGAAAAACATGACGTGTACCTACAGGAATGTCTGAGGGATTTTATTTGGAACTCGGTGAGCGGTAGGGTGCGTGGCTACGTGAACGCATGGGTTAGTTCTTATACTAATCCCACTGGGATATAAAAAAAAAAAAGAAAAAAGAAGTGATAATTTCGAAATTAGTTTGTCACTGCTGTTGAGTTACAGCTTGGCAGTAATGTTAAGGAGACTGAGTCAATTTTCGGTGCTGTTTTTCTGTGTTTTGTGATGTGCTCTGTGGACTTGATCCTCTGAGGAGAGCTGTTGCTTTTGGGGGGGCTGATGCTCCACAACACTCACGTAAACAATTTTTCCTTCACAATTACCCGGAGGCTGTAATTCCATGATATGCCACCTTCGTTAGCAAAAGCAGAAGAAATGCCTTTGTGTTCTTTTTATTCTCTCCACCTACGGCTTCCACAAATTCAGGGGGCTGTGGTGTGAACCAGGTGAGTGAGATAATTTAGCTTAAAAGCAACATTTGCCATTAGAAAGGAGGGAAAGGATTTGAAAGGGAGACAGGATCATTATAAACTGGATTATAATCCGAGTTTTTCCAATGGCCTCGTGACTGCCAGCGGAATAGAGCCAGTGACAGACTGTGAGGTGGAATCTCCTTAAACCAGCCCTGTCACCGGAGACTGGCTATCACGCAGCTAACAGCGTGAAAGATGCATCTATTATCAAACCTGCCTTGACAGGATACAAAGCCTACAAAATAAATTCATTGTCTAGTGTGTACATAAAGAATCTGCCACCTGTCTACAAACAAAACTCTTAGGTTTGGATAGACTGATTTTTATTCAGTGGGTGGGCACTGCTAAGGGGAAGAAATGCCCGCTCGTATCACAGCCAAAGGATACGGTATTTATCACTGTTGTCTGAAAAAGGCAGTGATGTTTCCTTATTCCCACTTCACCGTTCTTGTAGTGCGTATTTCTCTTTCAAAAAATACGGTATCAGCACCAGAGTGTGTTGCTGCTAATCGCTCAATTGCAGACTCCCGTGCCCCTCTCTCCCCATTTTTTTTTAAATAACTTTTTCTGGACTTCACATGAGAACTGAAAAAGACATCTGAAAAAAACCTTAAAACCATTTTCTGCTTTTTCAGTTTACCTTAATATCAAGAATGCTTTGGTATTTGTGAAATGCTATTTCTGATATGTCCCACTTGAAAGAATTCAAAACCGGGAGTGATGAGATATGTTTTCCTTTGAAAGCAACCCCTAGCGTTTGCAACCAATCAATTCAGCCAAGCTTCTTCATTTAATGGCAAAGTTTATTCATTTTTTAACAATTAAAAGACAAAACATTTAAAATTTGCAGTTCAAAACATGCACATTCACCAAATGCCAAATGACATGTAACACTGCATAGAACTGAATGTGTTACTGAAAGAGAAGAACTATTTATAAAACACAGTGCATTTAACATCCAGTTAAAACTAAACCTGAGAAACTACCATAAACACCGAGTCAAAAAGTCTTCATTCATGCAGCTTCATAATTTCCACGACAGTTTCAGCAGTAATGGCTTAGTGGAGCTGTAAAACCTCACTTTACCTTGAATGCAAATTTTGCTGTTACAGACTGACCACTTTCTGCAGCGGTTCACGCATATTAAACACTGAAAATCTTAATGAAAAATTACATCAAAGTAGAAAAACAATATTAAATGCATTTATGGCTTCTATTCTACAATAAAGAAACACCATAAAATATGATTTAAAAAAAAAAAAAACAACAACCAAACAAAACAGAACTTGTTCTGGTCACAGCTTTGCAATTACAAATCAGTCTCTACACAGAAATGCTTTCATGGAAGTTAAAGTATCACCTCTCCGAAGCGCCCGACTTTGCACATCCCCACTCGGATGAGCAGTCCTTGTCCTCACAAACAGTCCGGCTGAAGCCAACGCAAGGAACAGTTTGCATAAGCAGGGACCAGGTTTGGAATGCTAAAATATTCCTTTGTTTAATAAAGATCTATTGGTTAACAGCGAGGAAACTGGGGGAGCAAGGGCTGGGGGGGTTGGTGGGTGGGAGGGGAAGGAGAAACTCATTTGTTGAGTTTTGTTACCAGTGAAAACATCCAGCGCCAAGAAAGTTGAACTGACAAACTCATTTGCGTACGTAGCGATAGCTTCTCCATATATTATGAGCAGACTTTTAACGAAGGCATTAAAAAACAGGGAACAGCAATCACCATGCGTTGCCTTGGAACACTTAGAAATATTGCCTCATGCAGACAGAATGATAAATTCATCAGAACCACAAGTGCTTTTACACAATACACAAGAAAAAAAGGGAAAAAACTTCGCTTTAAATTTAACACGTATCCCAAATTACTTATCATTCAAGATGGGTTTAAATGTAACCCAAGAGGTCTTAGGACACCTGACGCGCATCTTTGTAACACGGTGAATTTTATGGATGCATGTGGACATATAGGAATCTTCAGCTATCTCTTAGCGTTTCAAAATATTTTATTTATCATTTTATACAAATAGAATGATGACTAAGTATAAATCTGTTGAAACTGCTTTGCAAAAATAAGTGTAAAATTAGGAAATGGCAAGAAAAAATTCCAAATACAAATTATCAATAGGTTTGTTAAAATTTGTTTCCTGTAACTTAACTCTTTTGAATCATTTATATATATGTATATATTTAAAAATAATCAAGCAACAGTATTCATATAAGATATCTGATTTCTAAGTGGCACTGTTTCCACTTTTTGATGGAAATTTTTAATACTAACTTGCAATTGTCATGCAGTGCACATATAGCAGGCAGAAAAGTCCATGTGAGTTCTGTATTTGATACAAATTTGAATTTTCAAACAGTAAGACCAGAGGTATTGTTATGAGAATTTGTACCTAAACTGTTTTTTTCTTTAAACAATCATCTGCATGATCCCCTTATTTTAACAAAGATATGATGTACTAACAGGATGGTCATAGATTATATTACTGTGTACTCAACATGAAAATAAAGTGCATATTGTATACTTGACCTGATGTAAAAATGGGCACATATAAGTTAAGATGATCTTACATTTTAAAACGGAATTGTATGAGCAATCAAAAAACATAGTCAGAATTGCCACACTGTCTTTTTCACTATTTCCAAAAAGTGGCATCTTCTAAAAAATTAGAGACAGGAATAAAACGCATCAGAAGTAATAAAAGCAAAAAATGCACTTTGTGAAATACTACTTCAAATTCTGTAAAGACGTAAGGATGAAACGCTGTGATAAGACTATCTTAAAAACCTTAAATTACAGTGTAAATTTGCAACCTTTAAGCTGTTTCAGTTGCTTTCTTCCTTTCTAAGATAGTTAAACTGGGGATATACTGTGTGTTATTTTCCAAACTCTATTACAATGGTGAGACAATTTTATTTCATAGGAGGAATAAGAGCTCGTGTAAATTTCTCATTGTAAATATTTTACAATGTATTCTAGTCCTCATGACCTTTTCTGCAAAATCGGCAATTAAACGATTTAGAACCGAAAAAACCCAATAATAATAAAAAATTTACCCGCAGAGTATATGTATACATTGAGTCATTTTATGTGAGTTAAGTACACTGAAAGATTGTAAAGGACCAACAGTGTCATGGTTAATTTCAGAAATGTTTTGAAGTTGGTCATTGTCCCTCGGACGACAGAAAATAGGGATCCCCATTTTAGGAAAGGGGCATGGCCCCAAATTTTTTCTTGCTTTAGGTCAAGTGATTTGGCCCTCCCATATTGATCCATCTATTTATCTATGCCTGAAATGGCTTTTCTGAAGGCAGTTCTTGTCTGCATGACTGACTGGCAGCACTGTTTCTAGTGGGATACGTTCCCTTTGTCCCCGTGTCTTCTGTTTTCTGTTTAAAGATCACTCCGGGAAGGCGAGAGGAAGACACTGCATTACATGCATATGAAATGCAGACTGCCAGCCCATTGACGCGCCTTCCTAAATATGTACTTTCATACAGTGCCTTTTGTTGGGCTTCCCATGTGTATTTATAAGTTTCTCCTGGAACGAAGCGTAAGAAACTTGGATAGTGCAATAAAGTTACTTGTTAAGTGTTTAGCTAGATAAAAGGCGCGGTAAAGTCAGCCTTTAGTAAGTATAGGACTAATAAAGAAGGGCATCGAAAAGATGGGATTGGATGACTTGTTACTTTTAAGTTGAAAGTGGATGATCTGGAGAGCAAAGAGGAAATTCTTAATTTAACAGAGCATTGGGGATGTTGTTGTTCTGCCTTTCCGTCAGTTGTTCTCCATTCAAAGGAAAAAACAATAATAATCATTTCTATGTAATGCACAGAAATTTAATTAAAAACTGCTACTATAGAAAAATGTATTTGAAATGTAATTGTGGTGGCTTTTAAACTCAGAATTAAACATGCACCAAAAAGCTACAAGATTTAACTAAATTCTGAAGTTAAAGTAGCTTTTCTTATTTTGAAACGTGATAACTTGATGTTTGTCGGGTAGTAAGCTGGGAAATACCACGTATAACTACTAAAAAAGGTACCACAATGCTCTCATTTAACACCTCCCCTTTTTTTTTTTCTCTTAAACCAGGTGTGTGTCTCTTTCTGCAGTCACTTCCCCTCCATTCTTCGTTAAAGGTGAGAGGATATAGGCATTCTGCACGACCAGTAAGTTGTAAAGAGGCTGCTGCAATGTATTTCACACCTTTATAGGAAGTGGCTTTAGTGCAAATAAAACAGTACATACCACAGACTAGCGAAGGGCATGCTTTGCTCTCTCTTCAAATGTATGCATTTCAAATAATTTTAGTATAAAAATGTTCAAAATTTAATTAATTTCTTAAAATAAGTTAAAACAAACTTTCTTTTTGAACCTACAGTACAAGCACATACAACTAAGCATTGCAAAAATAATTAAAGTTTGTCAAAGGGAAGTAAGGCAGAGCAATTTTTAAAAATTGAAGAAAGTAATACGTGTACTCAATTTTATAAGGTGGCAGCCGTTTTCAACATATGCAATACAAATGAAAATAAGGGAAAAGCTTGTATAAGGCCAAAGGTGCAAAGACTTGCAGTTTTGAAAGCAAATGCCGTAAAGGCCGCTCAAATTAGACTCGCTCTACTGTAAATGTTTCTCCTCAAGTGTGGAGACGCAGGCATGCAGTACTGAGATCAGGACCAGAGTCAATTTCCTTTCAAATTATTTCTAACAACAGAAAACATTTATGGAACTTCTTTGGCAAACGTTTTTAGCTTAGTTTGACACAAACGTCTATAAACATCTTGACTCAAAATCTTTTTCAAAGAAGGTGAATTAACACCATTAAGATACTATTTTTTTTTTTAGCACTTGTTGAAATCAAAGGCTTGTTATCAATTGTATTTAAATATATTTAACACTTAAAAACCTTCACAGATGCTAATGGTCTGTCAATGTAAAGTACGTTTAGCGATCTGACCATTGCCTTCTGAGTATATGACCAGTATTGATTCAACTTCAGTGTAAAATAAGCAAGCTGGCAAGATACAAGGTAAATTCCAATCTGTTTACAAAGGCTAAGCAAATACTCGTTAAAAAATTTAGAGATGGTGTGTTACAGTATAATTGCACAGTGCTTATGTCTACTGAATACACAAATCCAAACTGTATGGTACAAGACCGTCATAGATCTTTAAATCTCTGATAACTGGGCATTGGATGCAGGTCCCAGCAAAGATCTAGTAGTCCGTCTCACAAAAGTAACTAATAAGGCCTAAATCTCCAGCTGTGTCCCTTCACCATTCATCTGGCCTTTGTTTTGTGGTATCGTAAGCTCTTATTACTTCAGACTGGGAAACTATTCCATTTTCATCTTGAGAGAAGGCGTAGCCATCTGCAGATATAAAACAAAATAGAAGCCAATTAAGTTTTGACCAGATTGTTAAGTTGTTTTTATTAAAGCTTTTAACAAAAAAACGAAGGTCAATAGGGGGGAATAAATGTCTTTTTCTTACATAATTTTACAACTATAAAATAGCAGAAAGAACTTTGTGCAGTATCTTAGGAATGAAGAGAAACCTACCAACAGGCAAAGAAGATGGTCTACTGCATTTAGGATACTATGTCTTTACTATAAACAAATGCAGTGAAAGGTAGAATTTTAATTCTGTGTTACCAATGGGTATTAGTTTTAATTTGTCAGTGAAAACTTACGAAGCAAGTTTTGCTGCAGAGAGTCAGAGCGATACAAGTTCACATGGTTCTTCTTAAATACGTTCTTCAGTAGTTGGGCTCTTTCAGTTAAGCTAGAAAGAAAGTGGACATGTGTGAAAAATATTTACTTACTCATCCCTTTATCTTTGAGTCCATTAAATGAGAATTAATTATTAACTGAAAAGTGTCCATTCTCCTTTTTATTTTTAAATTGTGCCTGAAATAATTACTACGAAGATGTGTGATAAGAAGATTACTAAGTGTGCGCGAAGGCAGATTATGAAGCCCAGATCCCTGATAATGTCTCTACTAGCCCCAGTACAGGCAAAATATCTGTTTGAAGCACTGTTGTGTTCTGACAATGCAAATAAATGAATAATATCGTGAACATTTGAGCACGACTCCTTTAGAAACATGTGGTGTAAAGAGAAGTCACTGGCTTCCTTGACATAGCGTGGCCAGATTAGTGCCAGGCTGAACTACAGTCTTTCTTTTTTTTACATAACAAAGTGCTCTCGGCCTCAACTGACACAGGACCCCAAAGAGATGGGAAAAGGAGGAGGGAAAGTCACATCCGTGGCCACCAGCTGCGTGTACAAAATCATACTGCTTCCATGAAAAGTGTTCTAGCAAGGTGTGTTCCCCCAGTGTTTTTCTGGAGATCATACACAAATAACAGACTATTTTTATTACTAGAGATTGGTCACTTCACCCCATCTACGTCCTTCCCAGCAGTACCCAGTCTGTTGTGTTATGTGGTTATTGTGCTTTGATGTGATCCAAGCAACTCCATTTCAGCCCAACTAGAAAACAGGAATATTAAACAGTTTTTAAACTGAGACTCAAGCATCAGCTGAATGCTGCAACCTCTAGTGAATGTGTCAGGCTTCCTCACCGTGCATCTTTCTTACATTCAAAGTTCTCTCAAATAGGACCCTATGTTACTAAATAAATAATGAAAGACTAGCCATAGCTCAGAAAACTTTCAGAATCTGACAAATTTAATAACATTTTAAAGATGTTCAAGGGACTATATTAAAAAAAAAAACTCCCCAAAACCGTTCAATTTCTTCATCTGAATTTGATATTCACTGTGAATTAGAGCCTGTGTTTCAGAGAAATACCAACCTACCACATAAACTTTTCCAGTGCTGAAAAATCCAGCCCATCCCAACATGAACTGGTCTAAAAATTATTTCACTTAGAAAGTATCTTATGTTTAGCCTGAGTATATAGTGATGTTTTTTTTTTTTTGTTATAGCTTTGCTAGATTATCAAAGTTGTCTCCTGTGTAAGGACGTAGGAAGTAGAACAGATTCATATACCTGCATTACTGAGTTCTGATTAGTCAAATTACTTTTTAATATTATTGTCAATTAGCTCAACAGACTTACCTTCCCAGGCTACTGACCACACTAAGTGGTGCAAGGAATGGAATTAGATTGCTTCCCTTACTAGATTAGCATTCAAACCATCACATTAGAAATGTTCATTCGTTCTTCAGTGAGTATACACTTCTTATCTGTGAAGCTGGACCATTGTCTTAAGCTGAAGACACTAATAGTCTGTCTCCTCTCTGTGTTCCCCTCCAGTCCCATGGTTAAAGCACATACCAGAAGGTGAGACCTGGGCCCTTCCAAGTTGGAAGAGGGAAATAAACCAATTATTCCCACACCCGCAGAGGAATTCTAACTGCAAAATCTACAGGGTAAGGGGACAGGGAGTGGAAACTGTTTCTGTGGCAACGTTTTGACTGAAAAGATGGAATAAAACTTCCTTGTAATAAAGTTATTAGGTACCAGTTCCAGGAAAGCAGCTGGCATCTGCTGACTGAACCAAGAATGGAGAGGTTGGAATACTGAGACACACCTTACTCTCGGTGTTTTCATCAGGTAGCTCTTTGGAGATTTGTTTGTTTGTTTTTTAGTATTTTTTTTTGGTCCTAGTTGCTCTTCTAGGCTGTGTAGGAGCCTTATTTTTTAGTTCAGAGCTACAAACTGTTAAGTGACAAGATCAATAAAAAATTAGGGACTGAGGTTTAAACCACAGGGATATACAGAGTGAATACGTATCTTCATGTAAGATGGCAGGTCAAAGAGGTGGAAGGCCATGCAAATACTTAGGTACAGTTATCAGCTGTATCTCCTTTGCAGTATGTCTGAGAAACCCTTCTTTCAAGTTCAAAGCAGCAAATTTATGTTATTGTCTAATAAAAACCTATTTTATTAAAAACACAGCAGGTCTGTTCTAGGATTTTTGGTACCATCCCTTTTCTTTGCTCGTGTTTCAGAATGAAATGTTCAGACAGCTCAAATGCTAAGCACTGAAAATGCTGCCTTAAGTTTTACAGGAACACGAAGTAAGCACATTTCTTAGTTTATGTATAATGAAGTTTCCACTGCACAGATCTGATTGCTGGTACAGAAAATACAAATAAAGTAAGAAATACCTTTGGGAAAAGAAAACTGCTTCCAGCTATTCAGGTATTAAATTCTGCTCTATTTCTATACTCAAAAAAATATTGCAGGGGCTTTATTAGGAATCACTCTGTTGCCATTCAAAAGCGCATTTAAAAATCTACATGCAAAGTCAAGAAAACGTGGTTTCATAATTATCCAATAGTAAATCATAGCAACTAAATGCCTATGCTCATTATGTGTACCAATATGGACAAGCAGAATATTAACTATTTTTGAACATGATATGTATATATTGACATTATTTTCTGTACTTCATTTATAAAAAAAGTTTATAATTAATTGATCTTGCATGAAAAGCACTACAACTTAAGAATAGGACACTCCTTACCAATTAAACTACTGGCTTTGCAATGGTAACTATTTAATCCAGGCTTCTGCAACTTAGGAGACTAAAAAAAGGTTTGCAATAGTTCAATCAAATTTCTGAAGATGCAAGCAAGTCAGTTCATCAGACTGTTTGTCTAACAAAGAATACTTTCTCCATAAAGGGTGAAGTTTTGGCTCTTTAGCTGAATTAAGATATAAATTTTTAAAAAATCATGGAGGGAATAAATCCTTAAGAGATACCAAGATGTCTAACATCCACTGATTTGTACGTTAGGTGGATGCTTGTATACTTTCAAGAACACAGTTCTAAAACCAACTTTGTGGAGAAGGAATGGATCTAAGAAAGACATTCTGGCAGGTAACTAAACCACCTTCATGAAGCCCTCCTAACAACTTAATTATGGGATAAAAATATATTTGTAAAACCAGTGGTGAAAACACCAAGTTCCTCTTACTTAAGTAAGAAAGGACTTGGAAGACATTCTGTAGGAAGAGTGTACTGCCTAGACAACTGAAGTCAAAGTAGCTGAATTTGGGAATAAAAGAAGTCTTGGGAATGCAAGTATGGAACACTAAAAAGGTACACTACCTTCCTTTCTTCTACATCCACAAGATGTGCCCTTTTAGCACTAGCTAGTACTAATGTCTGCTTTCTTTTCTGTAATTCAGTCTTTTAGAAGTTTTGCTCTTTGCAAAAGAGCACACAGCATAGATTGCTTCTAGCTCAAAACTCAGCACATTGATACATGAGTTGGTTAATTTTGAGGAAGATCTTGCCCTGAAGCTGCCTGAATGAGCACTGCCACCAGACAGAGGCATCCGTAACAATCAATTTATATCGCATTTAAAGCACCGTTGGATCTTGCAGTGATGAGGAAAAGTATACTCAATGCAGGAATTGTCATCAACTAGGGGATTCCACAGTACTTCCAGTAAGAAGCTGTTGCTACAAAGACAGCATATAGAGCCTGATGGGAGACACTATAAGGTATGTGCTCCTACATTGCCCACCGCACGTAGGTGTTCCACAAGTGTTGGGATGAGCTTCCAGGCCTAGCAGTACCTCCCCTGGTATTTGTCTATGGTACCAGGGAACATGAACAACACTAGAAACAAAACACTCTTGTGAAAATAGTTTCTAGGAAAAGAAAGGAAAAGTAAGAGCAAACATACGAGCTGGATAATCCACCCATTAGAAATGGTGGTCGTCACCTTGGTATCCAATATAATCTGGCCTCAACCTGGTAAATCCTAGTAAGCTGATTCCCACAGAACTGGAGGAGGGATACAGTAATATTGAAGGATAAAGGAAACTTAAGCATCTTTATGAACAAAAGGCACTTCCTGAAAATTGAACCTAGAATAAAATAAGTGGCTGTTTGTGTTTTCTGGTCTCTTTCCATGCATACCTCAGCAGGAAAAGCGCCTTCTTGGCTAAGGCCTTTGCCATGAAGATACTAAAAAGCCAGCAGTCCAAAGGAAAGAAAGAACAGGAAAATCAAGTATCAAGAGTTTCAGCTTCTTTTTTTTTTTGACTTCACAGAACTCATGAAAATGAAGACAAGGAAAGAAAGCTGTAGCTCAGCCAAATGGCACTAATGAATTGGAAGGGGGAAGAATGGGGCTTTGTCATCTCATACACACGTTCAGCAAGCCCTTCCTACAAGCTGAGCTAGGGTTGAAAAGTCTCAAGTACTTTAGTGAGCACACACCTTTACACTGAGTTTACCCATAGAAATTATCCAAACGTTCAGTTTTACTTCCTCCCTTTTCAAATTACCTGCCTGACCCATGAAGGAGGACATAACAAGGGAATTCTTGTTGAGTCTTAGTTTATCCTATATGAGGTAAGAAATAATTTTGTCAAATTTATTTCTCTGGACTCACATTATCTAGAAAGCCAGCTTGTTCTATTCGATTTCAGCAAATCCTAGACAGATTTTGCTGTTTTCCCCTATGCCACTAAGAAGGTTTTAAAAAGTTATTTATATTTCTTGTATTGTGCATAGGCTCAATTTTAACTATGGTAGTAAGAAGTGCAGGTTTAAAATCACTTTGTATTAATTGTTAACACAGTCCGAAGCTACAGAATTAAAATCGTACCTCAAGTTTGTTCTATACATAATAACTAGAAACATCAAATAGCTACAAAGAAACACATCAGTTACAGACCTTGGTAAAACCTACATCGAAGCATACGAAAAAACCTATGGGGCTCAGTAGACCTGAAACCTCTTTACAGATGCCTTTTGTTTGCATGCATTTTGAAAAATAACCTTTTGTCTTTGATACATGTATAAGGCTGAAAATATTAAGCTTTTTTTATGACAATGACTGACAGATTTTTCAGAGTTTTACAGTACCTCTTGCCATGCACAACTGCCCCAGGATCTTCAGACTTTGCTTCCAACTCCTGAACTTCATCTACCAGTGTCTTAAAAGTAGCTCTCTTTACTCTGTAAGAAATATAAAATACTGCCAGATTTACTCTTCTTGAAAGTAAAAGAACAGATTGTTTTAACGCTTACATAAACATTCAATTTACAAATCCACTTTCCCAGATGACTTAAAATTAAGCTATACAAGAAGAAATATTATAAAGCAAGTCTGAATAATATATTTTATCAGCTGTTCTTGCAAATTAGAAACAACAAATATTTATTAAAAAATCATGACAATTATTGAAACATTTTAAATACTAGTAACACTTGTTATAAAGTTTGTCAAAAACAAACAAGGTAAAAAGTAATTTTATATAATCACCAGAGATGATCATCATTTACTTTTCTTATATTAGTAATTAGAACACACATATAAAAGTCAGTACTTTCCCCTGTAAACCTCATGGTTTCTGTACTCACACTTTGTACACTACATCAAAAAGTAAAGCTGTCATAGGAATACACAGAAGTCCCATCCAAAACACTCCAGAGCTGAACAGCATAGCTGCCTGGAGGGAAAAAAAGCACAAAATGTGATGATGTTATGACAAGAACTAGCGAAAAAGGCTTAGAAATATCAATTACTTGGTTAAGGGTATCAAAAGCAAATTTAAATGAACCATTCTAGACTCTCTAATGTGAAATAAAACTTCAATTCCTTTCTAAAATCCCCTGAGTCGCTATAGAAATTCACTCGATAGCAAGTGCTAATTCATGTTAAGAAGCTGGTAGAGAGACCACACTGCTTAGCTCTTTGAGAGGGGGAATCTACCCCTCCACAACCCCGCTCCATCCCACTATGCCGACTGTAGACATTTCCATTAAAATCAGATTTATTGAAAATCTATCCCTCCCACCAACACAATCTTTGTCGATACCTTATGAGCACAATTTGTTACTTGCCATCAACCCTAACAGGATATAATGGTTCCTGACCCTTTACAGGGATATTGGACACTGTTACAATCATTTTGCGATATAACTTGGATCAGAGTTCTCTCCAGCAGAACTCACTGCACCACAGTTCCCACACTGCCACAGAACTGATTAAAAATGAGAACTAAGAAAACGACTAATTACATAATTATGGAAGTACGCAACACATTGTTAAATGAAAATCTAACACATTAACTCAAGGTGAAGTATTTGCAAAACAGATCATTGATTTTAGCTGCATGTTTGCTTCTTTATACACTGCTTTATATTAATACATAGGCATTTCTTCTGTTCATAACTGAACTTGGTCTGTAAACACACTAAGAAGCCAAAACAAACATCATAATGTATGGACATTAAAGGAAAAAAACACTTTAATCTACCCTTATAATTCATGCCCAAGTATCGACATCAATAATATTATGGATGCAAAGAGTATGATAAAAACGTAATGAAACATATTACTGAAAGATTGTTTTGCAGTCAGTATAAAAATTACCTTTGTAATGTAATTAGATTGCAGAGAGATTGAAAGTAACTGCTACACAACGATACCCTTTCAAATCCTTTGCTTCATTACTTGAAGACTAATTCCTTTCAAAGGTTAGACCTCAGTACGTAACTAAAATAAACAAGCTGAAATTTTCCTAATATTAATTACCAGACAAATGCAAGTAGCTGCAGCAGCTAAAGTCTAATTTCTGAATGTGTATATACGAACATTTTGGATTATACTCGACATGTTCATATGTAAAAACAAAAAGTGAATTGTTTTCAGAAAAAAATACCTCATTCTCTTATAGGTAAAAAGTTCTATTTACCTTGTTTTCTTATCCAGATTCCTGCTGACACTGATTCTTTGGAAACCATCAGAATGCATTTGAACTGAAAATTTGGTAAACTTTCCACAGCTATGTTAAAAGGATACAGATACTGCCCTGAGATTCCACTAATTATTTCTGCCAACAGCTGTCAGCAAAGGTGTAAACACTGAGCAATTCTGAACACTGAGGTTCAAAATAAAACAATTCACATTTTCAACGGAGAAATAAAAAAGAAAATCTCATATCAGGAAGTGGAGAAAACGTATTAGCACGCTCACTTCATAAGCAAAACATGACTTTTGACATACTTGATGAAATGCTTATTTCCTAAAACAGCAGCTAATAGGAAATGTCCATCACAACAATTTGCAAGACTTTGTATAATTAAGAAGCAATTAGAGAGACCAAGTTTCCTAAAAAGCAAGAAAAAGCATAAAAAATACAACTTGAAGTAATTACAACTCTTAATACCTACTATTAACAACATTTTTAAATTTATATGAACATAGCAAAGAGCTGAGCTTGCGTTCGCCACCCTGTATTAAATGTTTGCTGGTGAAACAGCAAAAGTGATAATGTAGGTCTTAGGATGTTAATTCTGACCATTGTAATGCTAACTATGAATGAAGGAACAACTGGCGCCTACTATTCAGTCCATCCAGCCTTTGGCTTTACAAATGAACAACATGAATTGAGGAAAAAAAAAAAAGTTTTTCTGCGTCATATTTGAAAGCCTGTCAGATTTTTTTTTTTTTCTTTTACAGAGTTAATCCAAACCTAAAAGATTTAAAGCCGACATTCGCATTAAAGACAGAGGGCCTCTTTGTATTTTTTGGACGAAGAGGGGAAAAAATAAAATCCCACAGAGGTATTTCCTTCCTTTCTGTACAAGAACGCTCCCCCCTCACTCTGTAGAAAACATTTTTGTCTCTAACTTTTCACATCTCTCTACACATAGGCAGGTCATCTGGGAAATGGCAAACCAACCCTTTTCAGACAATGGCACTAACAGGAGCAGCCTGTTCTGGGGACGGACTCTGGCTGCCTCTGTTCGTGGTTTACAAATTGTTCCTAATGTGAGAGATTTGTGGTCTATGCCAAGTTTTCCCCCTTTAGGCCTTGTGAAACCAAATGGAATCTGCCACAAAAGTGGCTCCCAGGGGAATTCAGAAGTAATCCAAAATGAGAGCTGGGAAGCCTAGTTTATTGTAGGATTTACAAATCCTGCAGGGAGGATAAATCATTTTAGATAGTAAGCCTGTGGAGCTCATGCTCAATACGAGGACTTGCTGAAGTGAATTAACATTGCTTATTAAGTGCATTGTACAGATTTTTATATAAGTTCTTATTTTTAAAAAAAGAAAGAAAATGCTGCCCTTTCATGGCTTAGTGGCAGATTAGAAATCCCGGCTGCAAAACATTTTTAATGCACTGATGAAGATGTACCATTAGGAAATCACATGCCAAAATGAACACAAAATGTTCCCTCTTTCTTCACTATGAAATATTCTACCGAAACAGCTAACTCAGATTTTAAAAAGCCTTCTGAAAGTAAAGAAAGAAAGAAAGATTAAAAGAACAGTAAAATTCTTGCTGTAGAAAAGCTTATGAAAACCATTTTCAGTTTATCTATTTCAGGTATCATCTATGTAAGTGTCCTCTCCTTATAAACTCCAGAACTATTAAAATAATACCTCCTCAACTCCATCAAACCAACTACAGTTTCTCCTCTCAACAGCCTACAGAGATAACTTCATTGGTTTTAGATATCTGCATGCGTTTGCCTTCATGCATGCCAAAGCACTTACTGTTGTAATATTAAAACAGATTTGCATCTAATTCCCAGTGCAGCAAAGTTCCAACAAGTGGGTTCTCGGAATGCCTCTAGTCTTTCTTGGCTATTTCGAGTTTAAAAAACATCTCATAGGTCCTATTAATTAAGAACTACGTAGAAACTCTGCTTGTTAGGTTTATCAAAAACGGAGTCTCTCCATTTTCTCCGAATAAATTCAAAAGAAAACAAAGCCTTACGGGTACACAACACACAGTACAAGGCACTGAAACAGAGGGAGCACCGGGCAGTCAGGAAGCAGGTAACTGTGGATATCTGCAGGCAGGATCTAGAAGTTCTTATTGAACAAATCTATGAGATGAGAAAAATGAGTAAGGAACTAAGTAACGTCTTCCCTTTTCCCTAGTTCCTCTTGTTTTCTTCAGGTAAGGGTACTACTAATCCATTGCAAGATCACTGACTTCCTCACTGCACGTGGAATGCATCCCACAGAGGCACAATTAAGATTCTGGTTTTAATTACATAAAGGCAAATAATAAATATTATCAATAATAAAAACATACATAAAAAACCTCACAAACACAGACATGTACTATAAATTCTCAAGTTCCACAAAGTACTCCTATGGTGACATATAATAGACGAATTAATGAAGTCAGACAGAGCAATACAGAGAATTAACTGAGACTCAGATCTCCTCCTACAGATCTGTCCTTAGCTCAGTCCCTTGTTCCCGTGAATATTTTAATATTCTAAGTATCCATCGGAACAAACATCTTGCCTTTTCCTAAAAGGTAAAAAAAAAAGCCAGCACATTGTCTCTTCTGATCTGGTAAATATTTGATTATTCCACACAAAGTGAAAGAGCAGAAGACACAGTTCTCTGTTCAATCACCCCTTCAGCAGAAAGCATTACCCTGAAAGTTGCAAAGCAGAGAGAAACTTAAATCTCCCTTTTGTGTAATATTCATTCTGGGTTCACCCAGAGTGTTGTTCTAGTATTTAACTGTTGGATAAATGGATATTTTAAAAAAACATAGGTGATAAGGGTCTAACTGCTGGAGGTAGTTCAGGTTTATGAGTCATCAGATTAGCGCTTATCTCTAACCACAGTAAGGCATCTGAGCCCCAAAAGGGATGAAATGCAACACTGCACCTTATTACACGTTTTTCTGACTAGCTTAGAGCAGTCACTCATTTTCACATTGTCAATTAAGTCCATAGGCATTTAACGCCTTCCTTGCATTTTATGAAAGCCTAGGTTACCTCAATAGGTATTTCACATTTGGAAAAAAAAAAACCCAAGCAAACCAGCAATAAATCATGGTGCCAGGAATACCGCTTACGAAGAGAAATTACCAGTTGCTATCTCTGTTGACTTTAGACAGAAACAGCGATGAAAGTGCTTTCAAAGATAAAAAGCAAGAAAAGAGTAAAGAAAAAAAACCTCACAATAAATACAAATACCTGGAAGTTTCCTCAAAAAGCTGGAAGGGAAAACGATACACGAACAAAAAAAGCTTCCCGAAGAATTAGGAAGCGAAGCAGGTTCTGTTAGCAAGTATTTTATTTCTCTGAAGACCCAGAATTTTGGATAGTATTAATCCAGATTGGCAATAAACAGTGAAGCAGGAAAAAATTTTAAAAAAATCAAAAAAATTACTGGCTAACTCAGCATAACTGCCCAGATATTAGCCACTGAAGAATGGCTGTCTTCCACAAGTTTTGCAATAATGAAGTGAAAATTGAGAGACTTCGGTATTTGTTTACCATACAGGGCTCAAGGAAATTTTTACAAATCCAGATTGTCAACTGAGTTATTTGGCAAGTTCCCTTAAAAGCACTGCACAGTACTCCTCTTCAGAGAACTTAAGGAGAATCATTACTTTTCAAATTTTAGGTACATTATTTATAACTCCCCTTGCTAATATTGAGGGAAAGTACCATAGCAATTTCCTTAAATATATAACCATTTAAATTTATTTATTGTGCTGTATTCTGCAAAAGTTATTAAAGTAACACTTGTCTGATTTTAAAAACGGAAGAGACAAGTATCCATTTATAGCATCTTTTACAGCTGGAGGGACAACACAGCAAGGCGTAAGCCAGATGATCCTCACAGAGAAGGTGTTGATGGATGGGCTGGATGAATGGACAGCGAGGTGGACTGAAAACTGGCTGAACGGCCAGATCCAGAGGGTGGTGATCAGTGGCACAAAGTCTCGGTGGAGGCCAGTAACTAACAGCACACCCCAAGGGTCAATACCGCTAAAACAAATTCCTGCCTCTCAGATCAGACTTCAGACAGACATCTCCACAGATAAGACCTGTTCACTAGAGACTGAAGTATCTGGACAGCCAGCTTTTGTAAAAAATTGGGTGGGTGGTTATTTTTTTTTGGTGTGTAAAAACAATTTCAGGGGATTAAAGGATGTGTATCTAGTATTTTAACAAGCACAATTCCATGTAAGCAGGTTATGAGGAATAATACAAAGGGAAGCAATATTTAAGAAACTAATACTGATATAGTATATTCTAATACAACTTTCCTACATGCTGCAGCTAATCATCCAACAAGGAATATTATTGTTTTTAACAAAGATTCTGCAAACCTCAATCAAATGATCTAAAATTCTGTAAAATACATGCTTGTTCCTTAACTTCAATTTCCGTCAGTAGTTTTATAGATCCCCTGGGTCAGACAGAGCAGAAACAGATGGTGCTCTGGAGAACTTTACCATGCATTATCTACAGTACCACAATAAATTAAAAAGTTCTGCAGATACTGAACTTTTGGTTTTAATCCCAGTGTCATACTTCTTATTCCAGTAAGTGTTATAATTTTAAGCTAAGTTATTAATCAGGTAGGTGCATAAAAAAACTGCGTAACAACTCAGAGCACACAAGAGTAACAAACCCAAAAGAGCTAGGAGTTGTACTAGTATGAAATATACAACTGTTTGGCGTATTTTTCCCACTTCTCCAATTTGGTTTTCATCTCAAATCACAACCATATTTATTCAAGAAAGAGATAACCATACCAGCCTAGAGATGTAACTATTTTATAATTTTAAAAATCAATCTACTTTTTTAACATGGCATTAAAAAGAAAAGTAGCCTTTTGAATTGAAAGGACAGAAGCATTAATGGAAAAGTTTGAGCAGCTTTATAGTCTACTGACACATGAATGGTAGCTACTCTTACTAGGGTGATATGTTACAGAAACTTCATTAGTTAATGCAATTATTGCAAGAGAACTACACAAATATAAAAACCAGATAATTTAATCACAGCATCATTTCTTTCTTTCAAGTGGGTATAATACACGATATGACAAAACATGGACAACAGGAAATATCTCCTGCTAATTCACTGGATCACAGATTTAAAATGCATTTTGTTCAGCATCACAAAGTCTCAAAGAAAAAAAAATGTCTACAATGTAAATACCTCATCAAATATGAAGAGACTTGGCATTTACTTTTAGATATTTATAAAAACTACACGTGGTTTAAACTGAGAAAATAATATAATTTGTTTTTTAAAAAAATTGAAGTATACTTCACTTACTCTCTTTGTTAATGTTACATATAGAAGTATTAACTTTATTTATATTAATGTAGCAGAGAAAGGTCTGCAATAAAAATATTCTTCTAGTCTGTAGTGGCACCTTTTTTGAAATTAAATGGAGCTCGTTTCCTGTAACGGGTCAAACCAGCTGTCCTGTGGTATTACCCACTTCTCCACAATAGTGTTAAATCTAACCAAAAATCACATATAAGAAGTATTTTTTTTTTCTTTCTTACGCATCTATACTTTAAAGCACAACCTTAACAGGTAAAATATTAAGAAAATAACCTGTAAAACTGATTGTTCAGATGCTTCCACACTTGACAATGCTGTCAATAAACACAGGAATAAACATTACTGCAGATAAACATTATACTGTAATATAGACTATGTGGCGATTGCAAAGTTGTTATAAAATCACTGAAAATTTTTGAAATGTTTTCCTTATTTCTCTCTCACACATTGTGCTTCAAGTTCCTTCCAACAGAAATCATGTTTTGCTACCACTACCAAAACCGTCCTGGTAGAAAAGGTATTTTAACACTCTGGAATAAGCAAATAAAATGTGAATTCCTAGTATTTTAAGATCTCTAAGCCTAGAAGAAAATATTCCTAATTCTTAGAATAAAGTCAAGAAGAAAATTTTTTAAATGAATGAGTCTAAAGTATAAGCAAAAATAGTAACTTCAGTGTAATTAATGATAAAAATTGTAAGTCTTGTTTCAGACTACTAAAAGACTCATAACTTAAAGCTGATCTGCTGCAGTAACTGAACTAGCCATGGATACTATATAGTTAACTACCTAGGTTATCACCCCTTTTTTATCACATATGCTTCTTCAGTTTTACAGCCTATTTTTCCATTTTCTTCTGCTTCATAAATCCCATTGCTTCTCTCACATTTTCCATCCATTTTTCGTTCTAGCCTGTGTCTGCAGAAAGACAATGGTGAACTGACAGTTTTCATCTGAACATCATCAATCAGGGAAAATGAATGAAGTTTTCTTCACTAGGGATGGTTTTTTTTTTTTTTAAACTGGAATAGAAACTGTTTTAAGGTTGACAATACGTAACTGGTTTCTTGTTCGAATGTTGATTCTAAGGTTTTGTCAGAATTTTACTGAAGAAACATGTTTCAACTGCTATCACCCAGATGCTTGTTCCCAATCTCTGAACAGATACGGGCTCCTCTGCTTATGTGAGCCAGAAGTCACACCTTTCAACTCTTCTGGTGCACTACCTACTTGGCAGCCTAGTTACCACTATTGATAGGATGTAGGAGTCCTGTAACATGGAGAGCCATCTAGTTCCCATGCTGTGAGGAGCAGTACTGTACAGGTGGGAGGAGTTGGTCCAGTGTGGAAGTAGCAACCTTGAAAGACCAGAAAACAAAGGTCTTGATGCCAGAAGTGCCTCAGCAGAAAGAAAAATACGCTTGATTGTAGTATTAGGAACATGTCGAAGAAGGTGGTGGTGGTCGGGTGGTAGTGGCCCTAGATATTGAACAAAACAGCTGGCCCTCTGTCAGAAAGTCATTATTTTTCATCTAATTGTATTTTGTTTTAGAGCACAGCATTCTGCAATCTTTCCTTCTGTATTATGAGCATACAGCAACACACATGTAAAAGCCAACTTAGTTATCTTCTCTACAGTTGGAATGATACACAAAATGATAGAAACAAAATTAATTAGTGTAAAAAGTAAAACTTGCAAAAATAAGTGACATACTTGTTTCTTTGTTCAGTAAGTTAGTGGGTGATGCTTTGATACTAAAAGATGAACACAAACCAACAGTTCTTATGATTTAACTTTGGGTTGCTGGCTTCAGCGCAAGAGTTTTAAAATATTTAGATGAAATCTTTCCTCTGCATCCAAAGAATGAGTTTTCCATCGGCTCCATATGCTTTTTCTCTCCCCTTCAAGACCATTAGTATTTTATTTTCTTGGAATAGAACCAGCAATAGGCGGCAAGGATCTTATTATTCTCGTGACATGAATACAAAGAAGTTCGACTGAACTCTTATTGGAGTGTTTAAGTAGGTTCTCTTCTGTCTAAAAAAAGCCATGAAACAGACGTTTGTAGAAGACAGGTATCATTATCTTGTTAGAACTGAATGGTTGGATGAATATTTCACCAAGAATACTGACTGGTAAGACTATAAACCTACTAATGTAGAACTATTGTTACCAGCTCTAAGGAGCTGAAAGAGAATACATTTAAACTTTGTAAGAATTGTAGTTGGTAAAATCTCCTTATAATTCTACAGTTTATTAAAAGGGGGGCATTTTTAATGAACACATTTGGAAAAAAACCCAACCCTGAAAAACCCCCTTCAGCATAATTTATCAGATCAGGCCAAGGCAAAACAGACAAAAAGCTACAGACGTAGAGGTCAGCTTTTGACCTGTTCATTTAATTTCTGCCAAGTGTACTTGGATGAAGTTTTCAAGTCTGACTTGCACATTTGAAGAAATCAGACAAGGAGTATTTGCACAGGCAAACAGAGATGTCCATATGGATTTGTTTCTATCACGCCACAATCTTTTCCACAGTTAAATTTGTGAATCTTTTAGTTCGAACACTTACGGAAGGCCTGGACTTGCTTCTGAGAAACCCAGTGAATCCTGCCCTGCCAGAGACCACCCGGTCAGTGAAGGGGCTTCCAGAAGAGCACACAAAAATCCTGCTTCCAATCTCAGCTGCAGTATTCATCGACAGGACTTTTCACCACACAGAGTACAGTTCAAAAAGTTAGACTGGAGCTTTTAAAATTAGCTCTGATGGTCTATGAGATGTTCAGAAGACTTTATTCTGATGTTACAGACTTCTAACTGTATTCTTAGAAAGGAAACAAAACCAAAACTGACCTCACCCAACAACACCTCCCCAAATCACTGCATGCACCTACACATATCTAAAGCTGCTATATACACACAGATGCATAAACAAACACACTAACAAAATAAGACTGTCCATTTCAAGTGTAGATACAGTTTTATCACAATTAATGAATTTGGGTTCGTAAGTCAGACTACTTTGGTGTCACATTGAATTCAAACTGCAAGAGTACTTGCTTTTGTTGACAGCTACATCTCTTTACAAACAACTTTTTTTTCCAAGTTTGTAGGAATTATATTCCCTTCAAAAACATTTTTTTCTCACAATAACTTCAGAGACTGAAAATGTAATAACACTCAGGTATTTCAGCAGTGAAGTAGCCACCTTTATGTTATACCAAGTATAACACATCTGTTGCTCCCACTGTACTTATTACTGTAGAAGTTCTTATGTCCTAAAGAACAATGTATAAAGTTTTTACAAAATCTCAAAAATCAACAAGTCCCAAACCCATTCTATTGCTTCTATAAAATATGGTCTATATGAAAAAAATGCTAAAGTATGATAGCTTCAATTACTTTAATTTAGCATAATGTACATAATTAATTTTGAGTAGTGGAGGCAAAATGGTAGTGTATAAAATCTACATATATACATGGATAAGAGGTTATAATAGAGAGGAAAATCAGCAAGAAATTATATAATTTTGAATTCATTTTTTTCTTAGTGTGCAAGTATTTAAGTTAATTCCTTGTGCTTTCCATTAAAATGTCATAGTTATATAAATGCCTATTTACTAATTTCCCCATAACTGTTTATATGTAGGAGGTGAGATTTGTGGGTCTGAATTACCTTGAAGTGAAGGAGAGAGATGCACCTCAATTTCCCACTTTCTGCAGGAGTTTTTAAATTGCTGATTTATAGCACTGAGGTGGAGTTAAAGGCACCCACTCTTTTACTGGTGTAAGGCTTGATTTAGCTGATATGCTTTAAGAACCACTGGGAGAGTATCCTTTTGAAACAAGCTGCTATTCTCAGTTTCTGAATCCCCCTGAGACTGCACACTGAACTTCTCAGCTCAGGAGGTACTGACCATGCCCAGAAGCAGCCATTAGTGTACAGGAAATTAATATTAAACTTCAGATGTTTCAGGAACTGAGTGTTTTTGAGTGTTTGGGACTGAAGTCCCAATTTCATCAGCACAGGCAGAAATTAGGCAGCTTTTATGGCTTCAGTCCTATTTGCAATATTCAGAACAGGCTATTTGCAATATTCAGAGTAGGCTTACACAAATGGGATAATAAATGAAAGAGAAAGCAGTACTTACTGTCAAAAGGTCAAAGATAGAGAACAATAATGCATTCCAAGCAGAACATTAACAGAAAAGGAAAAGTTTGCATGACAAGCAGCTGCTCATGCACTGTTATGGCACCTCACATTTTTTGAGGCATTTTACAGTTTCAAATACTTAGCCAATTTGTAAAGTTGAAGAAGAAAAAAAGCCTTAACCAATGCACTACTTGTGCTACCTCATTATAAAAAACCTCCAGACAAATAAGCATAGTAAATCCAAGTTCTGAATTTCTTGAGACTTCTCTTGAGAAAATTAAAACTTAAAGAACTTCAAAGCAGCTTACCTGTCTATTCTTTCTTACTAGACCATATAAACACGGCCTGTTAGTTGAGCTCCATTTTCACACCAGTAAAAATTCATTGTTTTAAATAAACTTGGCTACCACATTGGTATAAAGGAAGCAACCCTCTTATGCACCTCCAGTTAACAGACGGATCCAATAAAGATTAGATCTGTACTAAAGACTGCAAGAATATTCTTTGCATACATTCAAATATTAGTTAAAATATACTTTTACCTCTCCTGACATATCAGGTGCCATTGGAATGACTGGCCACAAAGAAGAGTAGATTCCAAAAAACACCACCCAAAGTGCTATGCTGCCCCAAATAGCTATATGGCTGAACTGTTAAAACAAACAAAAAAAGAAAACAGAACAATCATCACAGATGTTATGACATAAAACCAAATCCTCCCTACTAAGTATTTCCAATATGATTCTGATACATAGGATAAAATTTCCATGCCTTGTAGTAATTTAACTCTGCTACTTCAGTTAGCTATTTCTTTAAGAAAAATAATACTATCCGCAGCAATATTACTGCATTTTAAGTCAATTTAAGTTCAATTACAATCTGTTCAGAGTAATTAGATTTTTCTAGTTTAAAGATTACGTTAAGCCTTATCCTAATGTCCTCCTTTTCAATATTAAGCATTAGTTTTTGTATTTGGATATTCTGTGTTTCCAAACAGTAACCAGAGTTTAGTTTGATACTGGGGGTGGTGGTGGTGTGCTGACAAACTGTAAGGGCATAATATAATAAATAAGAGCAAATAATACAATTATTAATCCTTCATATTTTATAGAACATTTGAGAATATGGTAAAGACATTTGCTTACCAAAGTCCAATATGAGGTCTCTAATCCAGCCTTCAAACATACAGTGAGAACCACAAACTTAAAAAAAAAAAGAGAGAGAGAGTGTTCTTATTTAATATGGGAATCTTACTTAACAATCAACAGAATTGATTACTTTGTTAAAGTTCCAGGAGAACAGAAGAAAAAGTTTAATGGCTTTCACATGTTAACTTGTACAAATGAACTATGGGAAAAGATAATCAGTCTCTTAAATTTAAATGTGAGTTCCTTAATAATACTCAACAAAGTACTGTGTGTGTCAACGTAGCCAGCTGTGTAACAGGATCCAAACCAAAGTTTGTAACGCAGAAGGCAATCATTTCTATGGACCTGCAGAAGCTATGGAAGAGCCCTTCCACTTTAACAGAATCTGATCCACCCAAAAATATAGGACTCTCAGCAGCCCCAAAGTGAAATTCTTTTAGACCAAAGCCAGCTGTATTTTTTCCTCTTTTTTTTTTTTTTTTTTTTTTTTTTTGGTGTGTGTGCTTTGACCTGAACTGTCCCTGCAAAACAACCACAGTAAAATGGAAGATTTAAAACCTACACCCCAGTAATAAGCTAGTAATAGAACACGGAGAATGATTAGCTTTCTTGAATAATCTCCACTCATTTGATTTTGAAAATCCTTCTTTTGTATTAGAATTCTTAAACATTTCCCTTGTCTCCTACATCTCTGCAAGTCTGGCTCTTACTGAGTCAGCTTCTTTCTCCTTGACGTTTTGGTTACACAGAAAGGGTTGTGAGCAGTGTAGTCCCCTTCAGTAGGGACGGCAACCCCCCTAGTTATGAGAAGGATGACTACTACTTTCTACATGAAGACAGATTTAGAGGATCTAGATGCTGGGCTGAAAACTTGCAATTGATCAAGCTCACACTAGTCTAAATTAAAAAAAAAAAAAAAGAAAACAGACTTATTTCCTGCATTAGTACTTGAATGACCTTCGCCAAACCCTGACAAGCCAGAGTTAAACGTTGGCAGCCTAAGACCCATCTTCTGCATATAAAATAACATGTTGAATGAGTCTGTTATGTCATTTTCATTCTTCCCTCTCATCTTCAGTATTTTCTTATCTTTACTCTTTTTATGGAGCACTCCCTGAAAACATCATCTTATGTCTGTAGGGCATTCTCCATTTTAGTTTAAAGATGACCAGTAGTAGAAAGTTTATAATCCCACAGTAAGGACTTATTTCAGGAAAATTCAGGAAAATTATTTATCTTCTTCCTTTGAAATTCACAAAACCAAGTTTTCTGTTTAGCAAAGCAAGAGTTTTTACATTTTGTAAATCACCTGTGAACACGTGCTGCAAGTTTTGCTATAGATGCAATCCAAAAAAGGTGAAGCTTTAAAAACTGAGTCACAAAGACCAAGCTCCAACTGGAACAGCTATATTGGCTGCAACGATGTGAGTGAGTTTGTCTGTGGCTGAACTTCAAGGAGCCTCAGAAACTCAGAAGAAATTTACTTCAATCAGAAGTTGAAAATAACTGGTTAAACATATTTGACAACTCCTTCACTATGTCTGGTGCACAGAAGGATACAAATCCTGCCAGAAAGCTTTCACCTTAGCTATAAGTTTATGCTTTTATTTTTGGAATCTCCTATTTCAACTACTGCTGCATTATTAAGGACACAAAAATCACAATGCCACAATTCCATTATCTAAAACATGTGTGAAATCTAATTAGAAGAAAATTAGAGACCATGATGAGTGTTATAACTTACTTATTCTATCCAGTTTTGGTGCTATATTTGGATGAGCGAAAAAAATGAATTATGGCCAAAAAAAATACTCATCTGGTACAGATGCTTGCTACTTTTGAGTCAGTCGGAAGAAAACAAAACATGATTCTCTAGGAGCAGATCAAGAATTCTCATTGCATAGACAGAACGTGTACACTGTAGGTCTCTATAAAGAGAGACACAGACTATGGATACAGACACCGTCCTTGGATCTTAACCGACTCCCCCAACAAGGTTACCAACTATGCATAGTGGCTTACTAAAGTATTTGGGTTGTTTTTTTCTGCCTCCACCCCTTGATCCAAACTAGCAATAGCTCACTGAGTCCTCCCCAGGAAACAAGAAATCAAACTGGAATTCTGTAAAAAGCACTGAACTTTTTTTTAAAAAGACCTTTCAACAACATTCACAGAGACATTTTCATGGCACTCTAGTCCTATTTGAAATTTATGTTTGAAGAAATAATTCCAGGACATGATATGAATCAGTGCACATTCCTGACTTTCTTTCTGGATCCAAAGAAACTGTATTAATTTCTGAATCCCTTTGCAGTTGATTTTTGCATGAGTGATGAATGTAGACTTCCTAAAAACAGATTAAAAGCAGTGGGAAGAATTAAATGTACCTTAGCCTTGTGATTTTGGTATTTCAAGATAATGACAACTGTCAGTCCACATCACTTCATGCGCACAGAATTTTTTTTAAATCTTAAAAACAAAAAAATCCTCCTTGTCCCCCAATTTTAAAAATCTCTCAAATCTTCATATGTGCTCCAGACCTCCTTGAATTCCTGTTCAAGAGCAGTAATACACCAGTTGCAATCTCCACCTCTCATCAGATATTCAATCTGAAGTGAAGGAAAGTGGAAAATCTGGAAAGCAAATGAAAAAGCAGGTTGTCTGGACTTATAATGTGAAATAATGTTTTATTGGGAAATTTTTGACCATTCTGCAGGTCAAGCAATTAGCTTCTCAAGATGATGAAGTTTCAGGTCTCCTTCTTGAAAACTGGATGCAGAAGATGACAGAACAATTGACTTGTGTCATCCTGAGGTGCATCAAGAAGAGAGTGGCCAGCAGGTGGAGGGAGGTCATCCTCCCCCTCTGCTCTGATGAGGCCACATCTGGAGCACTGTGTCCAGTTCTGGGCTCCCCAGCTCAAAAATGACAGGGAACTGCTGGAGAGGGTACAGCAAAGGGCTACAAAGATGATTAGGTGACTAGAACATCTCTCTTATGAGGAAAGGCTGAGGGACTTGGATCTTTTTAGTCTGGAGAAGACTGAGGGGCAGATCTGATCAACAGTCTTTTTTCAGTGGTGCCCAGTGACAGGAGAAGAGGTAACAAGCACAAACTTGAACATAGAAAATTCCATCTGAAAATGAGGAGGAACTTCTTTACTTTGAGTGTGGCAGAGCACCCATAATTGGGCTTAACATGTACGGTGCTAACTTGCTCTACAAAATGATGGTCAATACAAAGGATACTTTTAGAGCAATCAAAGAAAAGGAGATGCTATTAGAAAACTTGGCTCAGGTGTTAGAATAGCTGAAATTATGCAACTCATAGATATATAACATACATACGATTCATAAAATCAGCTTCAGCTGTACTAAGAAAGGTTGCAACTTCTAAGTACAGTAAATAATGAAACACTTGCAGGTAGTGTGAAAACCTGGTGCAAAAAACCTCTCCCCAAGAAGAACCCATTTCACTTACAACAACTGGAGGTTCTGGTGGATACTCTTATGAAGTATTTATCAACATTGGGGAAAGCAGTGACATTCAGATAAATGACTGGCTTCTAAACACTGCTCGGTGTTATGAGATCATAATACAAATAGACCTGTGTCAGTTGATCTAGTTCTGTCAGGATTGAGCTATGACAATGACTGTGACCTTACATCTTAATTTTATTAAGACTTGCACAGAAAACACTTAACCAGGATATTCTATCCATCCCTAATGGAGATCAGTTCATCATATGATAGATTACATGATCATATGCAACCACGGCTGACAAAACATGCTGTGCTTGCCTTTTGGAACGGGGAAAGGGAATTGTAACGCAAATAGACTTCTAAGAGAATGTGTGAACAAACAAAAACAAACAAAACAAAAGAAAAAAAAAGAGCAATAGTGACTAATAGCTACAAGAGCAATAGAAAGTTGCTGTTAAGTGTAGGTCAGGTGCAATTTTGGCAGTTTGGTTGTCTCCAGAGAAGTGTCCCACAACCTTGGTTCTATTTGGCTCTATCCCTCCTTCAAGACCCCACGATAAGTTGAGAGGGAGAACAGAATTGTACCTTCACAAGTCCACAAACCAGTTCCATATCCAATAACCTGGGATTGCTCCAATACCTTAAACTAATGAGCATGCAAATTAGGGAATCACAGTTTCCATTATTTAAAAAGCAGGCAGTTTCCAGTAAAGGACAGATGTATCTTCTGCATCTTTTATTAAACCGCTTTGTTTTAAAAACTGGAATTAGAATGCAAAATGCACTTCAAAGAGTCTCAAAGAGTCATTCAAGCGCCATTTCTTATTCCTAAGGGAATACAATTACTCAAGTATTCTGCGTAGAACATTTAAAATAATAACAAAACCACATCTCTTTAAGAGTTGAAGACAGAGCCAATATAGCTAGTCAGCTGATAGAGCACTAGATAGTTTACAGCTAGACAGTGAGACTTACAGTGTATACAGTGTTCCCCAGGAGCAGGTAATCTGAAGTTTTGCCATTGCCGAATACAGTACCTGGAGAAGGAAATAATGATAGAACACTTAAACATTAAATATCCAGAACTGCAAGATATATATGCATGTATATAAATTTTGTTTTTATACAAAAGAGATGGTAGCACTTCCTACAGGGTACTAATAACAGATTTCACCTTGAACTGTATTGAACATCAGAGATCTATGACTTTTATAATTTTTACTCCTTTAAAACTTTCAGTGACTTCAGGACTTACCCTAGAAACAGAAGGTTTTTTTATAACATCATATAACAGTATATGAGGCTATAGCTTATTTTAAAAGAGGGAGCAGTTGGTGGATTTACTTGTAAATAAAAGTTTGGCTTCTGCCATTTACTGTTACGTTGACAAAGCTGCATCAGAAGAAGCTTCTGTGAAGATTTATGTCCTTGTCACTTTTCATATCCACATGACAGTACATGGAAGTCTTGTATATTGTAAAATGCTTAGGTCCCATGGAACAAATTCTGACAAACAATTCTTACAAATCCATACCTATTCTCTGATCATGTATTTCTTTGCAGACTCTGCTTCAATGCACGCAGTTTGAAATTTTCCACTTACAGAAACAGACAAGTGAGACTAAAGAGTAAACAGGAGAAACTGCTCAAAGAAAATGACTGTGAGCTCTGAGAGATTTTCATGATTTTCAAGATTTGATTTTCAATATTCTAATAAATACCTGCTTGAACATGCACTCTGCTGCTTAACAATATATACCGAGCAGTGAAGAGCATAACAAGGATAAAACAGAAGAATTGGCAGGCAGCTAAGTCTGTTCCCATCAGTCAGAGTGCTGGCACTCAGGACTCTTATGCACATAGCTGAGCTATCCCCCATTTTTCCCATTCCTCCTTTAATGTCTCAGGATCCTCCTGCACCCCTTTGCTAAGAGAGGGTGAAGGCTGACCCGTTCTCAGAAGTTCCTCTCCCTGGTGGATCTCTCTGCCACTCATCAGCTCCTCCCATGGAAACTAATAGCATTATTTTCTCTTTACATATACAATCATCAGAGATTTAATTAACAGCAGCTCCCATCCTGCGCTCATTTCCCCTTCCAGCAGAACTAGAACTCTGTGCACATGCTGGACCCACAGCAGGTACTGGTTATACTGCCCACCATGCACACAATCCCTGTCCCATTTCTGCTCCCCTGGCCTCTCTCTAGGAATCACAGCCTGTCCCATTTCTGCTCCCCTGGCCTCTCTTTAGGAATCAAAGACAGAAGGCAATTTGCTCAGACGTGCCAGCAGGTCAGTTCTAGCCCAGGGGCTGTGAGCAGAGGAGGCCTGCACTACAGCGCTCTCACAAGTGCTCGTGCAAGTGTCTCAGCTTTGCCATTCACACTGCCAGCAGGTCAGTTCTAGCCCAGGGGCTGCGAGCAGTGCTCATGCAAGTGTCTCAGCTTTGCCATTCACAGGTGAACAACATCTATTCTGCATCACCACTTACACTCATTAAACATTTCTCCACCATTTAATGCAGAAGTCTCTCACACAGACTGTATAGCTTTGAACAGAGACTTTGATGTGGATTTGAGGTTGTGGTTTTAGAATATGCATTGACACTTTGGGACCTCTTTCCTCCTGGGCTGTGTAAACCTCTCTCCAATGCAAACCACTGCCACTGAACTCACATCCAGTGACCTTTCAGAAAAAAAACAGGATGCCACCTACTGCCCTTTACTCATCAGAAGTCACTGAGTATAAAATATTCTACAAGAAGTTTGCCCCTTGACCTTTTCAGGCACAAGCAGTTGAGACTGTCTCACAATCTAGTCTCAACTGTTCCAAAATGTCCATGAGAATATTTCTGTCCCCTACGCCAGGGCAGACACCTCGGCTGTATCAGGGAAACTGAATTTTACAAAAAAGCTACAGGGTACACACTTCTGTTTTCCTCCCCGCAAACGGAAGCAAAGCAAAACCCTACCCCTGTGAGAGCACCCATGCACACAAACAGTCCCACAAAAGGAAAGCAGTGCTTTCCAGTTTTCTCTAATTAATACAGTTTTCCTCCAAACCACCCCGTTTCCTTCTGCAACTCAGGTACACATACAACTAGAAGACAGGACTGAGCTTTCCAAGGTGTCCCAGTTTCCTCTGTCGCCAGCCTGCTCATACAAATGTAAACTAACGGGTTAGCATGTCCCTGAGGTAACAGGAGAGCAGGTATAAACATCAGCAGTAAAAGCCTACAAAATCTAAGGGTCAATGCAAGAGACAGTAGTGATTTAGGATCTTATAGGTATTTAGTATGTTAGCGTACTATATAAAAAAATAGCATAATGAAATAGCAATCTCTTTTTCTGCATCTCGTTTCAGTTTACTTCAAACATATTTATACAGTTTTATGCATACCTACATAATATTATTCCTACTTTCCACAGATTTTAAATAAAGCATTTTCAATACACTGTATCCGCTCTAGTTGTGGAAATGGCACCTTGCAATTTAATCACAAAAAACCTGTTAGTATCTACAAAGCTTTCCTAAGAAAAAGAAGGAATTTAGATAGTTAGTACCTTTCAACATTTATACTTTTATTTTTCATAATACTCACCATGCTGGAGGGCTTTTAGTGGAAACCAAAACAGAATGAATGAGTGGAAGAGGCCATTTAAACAATGAACCCAGAAAACCTAAGGGAAAACAGAAAATCCATGAGAACCATTTGCAATAAACTAGCTCTGTGAACCCTGACCTTTCTTTTTATCTGTGTGTTAGATTCACAAAATGTGTTTCTGTCAGGCCACCACTGTGAAGTAATATAACTGACAGGCACTTTCTGCCTCTTAGCTCTTCATGGGTCATTTGTTTATTTTTATGTTTTGAAAAAAAAGTGTGTATTATCTCCTCCTTTTAATTTCAAATCAGAAGGGAAATTAAAATGTATACATATGGGAACATCATCAGAAAAATTCAACTAAACCAGACAACTAGAACAAGTGCTACATTCTAAGCAGGGAATTAAAAAGGACTCCAGCTTTTATAATTTACATTTTGTGTAATAAGAAATTCAGGTAGTAGAACAATCAAAACCTGAGTTTTATATATACCTACCGACATGTTTCCACACATAAAAGAATTAAACAAAGGACAAATAGAAGTATCTTCCTTAGACTTCTCCTTACATGCTCCATTCTTGAAGTGCTCAACTTCATCATATTAAACCTCCTTTAATGTATTTGCTAAATAATTCAAATTTCACTTTCAAACTTATTTTCATTTCTAAAATATGCCTCTTGAAAATAACTGTATTAAGTTTAAGCATAAACAACCCATTGATGCTTTCCAAAATGTATTGCATAAAGACTTAATCGAAGTTACGTAATCCATTTTCCTCAGGATAGCAATCATGTTTTTTCATTAACAACGCTCTTGACAATCATAGCCTTTATTGTAACTAACTGATGTGTACTATGAGTGTTAAGGTGTTCAAGCAATTGAAATTAAGTTGCCTGCCTCACAACATTTTCCACAACGTCTCCAAGTCTTTTGTTAGATTCTACAACTACACTAGGTTGTATGATCCAATTTACACTCCAATACTTTGCACATTTGAACTTGTGCTACTCATTAACCTTTGTCTCTCCTTCTTGCTATGTCATTACCAGAAGTTTTTATTTGACAGAAAGCACAGGTGGGTGCAAGAAAAATTAGTTCTACTTTTCCATTTTCCTGACCAATTCTTATTGTCACATGCTAATCCTTTAACCTCTGTCATGACCTCATAACCTTTGATCCCTTTTACCATAACAAACATCTGCATCTACATTCAAGGCAGTAATGTTTCCAAATCTTTAACACCAACTATTCAACTTACATAGCTGGGAATTTTGTAGCTGGGAAGTTTGTAGACACTTACTCATAACAAGTCTCGTATGGGATTAGTTACAGAATTTCCAATCAAGTCAACAGTACTTCTGTGCAGTAATGAAAACTGTATTATAGAAGACTTATTTAAAAACAATCCAACAAATATAACTCATGACTTAATAATTGCATTTAAACTATCACAACATTAAAGTGTCTGTATTAATGGATCATGAAAGATCTTACATTTGTAAAGGTTCTATAGTGACACAAGAAACAATATTTCCCTTAGTTTCCTTACAATTTTTAGGTTTGTTTTTGTGGGTGAAGGGATATAGTGAAGGAGGAGAAAAATCTCATATGCTTCAGTGAACAAAGATAGCTTAGACAAATAATTCTATATACATAGGAGTACTCCAGTTCTACAGCACAAGTGACACAGAGATAAATATGCTATACGAGCTTCACACATCTACAAACCATCGCATGGAGGCATTGTTAACTCAATGACAGACTGAAAATGTCCCCAAGTTCAACATACAAAGACGCTACTTGAAATGTCCCAATTTTATTTAGAAAAATCAAATAAAATCAGAAGGAACTCTTACAAACATCACGACATTAATGAAATTGCAGATTCAGGAAAAAATTTTACTTAGTTTTTTTTAATAGAGACTATTTTATGAATAAATCTGCAGAAATTGTGTATTTTGTATGTATTAGAGTCCTACATTGTTTTGCTACTTCTTGTGCTAGTCTCTCCAAGATGAAAGTCACCCATTTTCCACATAAAGTAGCCTCAGATTTCTTTTGATCCACCCTGACAATTCCTAACTGTCTCCCAGTACTTCTTCCCAAAACTCAAAATTAGACCATAAAATCGCAACTCCAAATTGACATAAAACAGTACCAAGTACCTCCCTCTACAAATCTAATGACAGTTCTTATTGTACTCTGCAACACTTCTCCACAGGCTTCAGTAATCCATTTCCATATAACAGTACCAATACATACAGCCCAGAGACAGAAAGATTTAATCGCTTCTGCCTACAGAAGACAGCTTTATTACTAGCAGAGAAAAAAAAAAGAAAAGAAAGAATAAAAAGAATAAGGGCTTCCATACTTGCTAAAAAAGGATAAACATTATTTACACCATTCACAGACAAGTGGACAACGAGAAATAGCCATAATAAAAATCCCCTCAATTTTTAATTATGACCAGAACAGAACCAAAAGGGTAACTACACTGAGTTCCTATAATTTTATGCTTTAATTATATTTGATTTTTTATTTACCTTAGTATTAAAGTCCAGTGCATTTTGGGAAGTCTTGTATAATTCCGGGTATTTCAGCATGTTTTCTTTTCGACAGGATCTCTCAAATATTCCAAGAGTTAGTGGAGGCATTGCTGTGAACATCTAGAAGGTGGAAAAAATCCCAAAACAAACAACAGTGCAAAACTTTAGAAGTGAGGACTTGCTTAAAGATTGCTTACTCAAGAAGCTTTCATGATAATGGCTGAAAATAACTGAGAACACACAAATAATCTTACCACATTGTAGAGACCTATACACCACCTTTCAAAAAGGATTTGTCCAGAAAAGCCATTAACAAAAGCAAACCAGACCTGAAAAAGAGGAGAACCTTACATTAGTTAAATGTCATGCAAGGCATGATAGATTTTTTTTTTTTCCTCAGCTTCACAAAAAAGTATTCCTAGAACACCTTTACAACAGTTGAGGATGTTATGGCTTAAACCTATATGAAAATAAATAAATAAAACCCCCTAACTTGTGTTCAGAAAAGATAATGGCCCTCTAGTCAAATATGTGAGCAATTCCGTCTAAATATGAAAACATTTCAAGGAGGTAGCTATTTTCAGAAGAAATTTCATGCTTGTAAATATTTAAGAGTGGTTTAGCTCATTGCATTTTTATTGTACCTAATTCTTAATGACATAAACATTCTGAGAAATATCAGGGGGAAAAGAAATCCCACAGGAAACACCTAAAGTTTAGAAGTAGCCATCTTCTTGTCATTAGCAAACCTCCAAACTAATAGAATTCATACAGTAAGCTGTAGTCTGGAACTGCAAATTGTACCAGTAATCCTTTCTCACACATAAAACTCATGAAAAGATGAGGCTTCACCAGAGCACTAAATCAAGTACAACTGCTTAGTTAACAAGCACTAACTCAACTATAGAGTATTTTGGAGAGGCAGTTGGAAATCTCTTCATTAGAGAAGTTGAACGTTTTTTTCAAGTTCTTCATTAGAACTTGAAAGGCATGACGACATATTTTCTCATGTTTTTCAGTACAAAAGAAAGCAGCCATGCTGCATGCTATTTCTTACTTTATGACAAAGTGGAGAAGCAGCACATCTGATGAATCTTTCTTAACGAGTTACACTGAAGCTATATTGTCTATGACAAACAGAAGCTATAAGGCAGCAGAAACTAAACAACATTCTACTCAAAGAGTCATGTTTTTCGAAAGAATTTTTAGATGCTGCTTTGTAGAAACTTTGCTACAGTTCACATTTCATTTGACTTTATTACAGAAGCACGAATTGCTACAATCAGTAAGTATGTTTATCAATATGTTCCCAGGCTGGCCTCCAGGTGACCAGATTCTATGAACAAGCTCTTATTCTTTTATCATGCTGTGGAATGTTTGAACGTGTTTGTGAACACCTCTGAGCTGCAAAACACGCTGAAATTAGCAACTATTAAGACTAAAAATAGGAGTTAAAATCCAGCAAAAATTGCTATTTGTTCAACCAATATATGAAAAGTAAATAGATTTTTTTTTAGTGGCCAATAATAGGAACAAGACTGCATACAAAATCATGAATATTAGTGGCTGCAATACAGAGATATAGAATACACTGAATTTTCAGAAGTCTGATAATGCTGAATTTCTTTGATTGATTTAACAGTAACAAGCACTTTATTTTCTAATCTTTCGGTCTATTAACTGAAAAGACAATGGAATTACTTATGCCAGTTGAATAAGGTTTTTATAAGCTCTCGTGTATTTTGATTTTTGACTTTTGAAATCAGAGTTATGATTTAACTGTGATGAATTTAGAAGACATCTGTTAGCATCAGTTTCTCAGTAGTTGAGTGTGAAGGAGCAAGAGGAGTGCATAGTCAGTTGTTCATTACTGCACTCAGCATCAGCACAATTTTTGGAGGCTTTACAACTAAGCTAAATGTGTGCACCTAATCCAGAACCTCACCACCACTGCTGGATACAAGTTGTGGTCCTCAACTGCTTTTTCTCTTTTTAGCCTTCTCATTATGCCTAGTTCCTATGTTCTTTTACTCCCATCATAGGAAGACAGGTCTTGAGAGAGGAGTGAAGGACAGATATTAATATGTGATTGACCCCTTGATTTTTTTCTCTTATTTACTCCAGTATTTGGTATAAACTTTAGAATTCTTAATTTGAAAGGGTTTAGGGTGGTAAAAAAAGAGAGTTTTACTAGAAAATATGTGACTCAGTAGCTGAGCATGTGTACATATTTATATGTACAAATATATGCGTATCTCTCATTTCTGGTCATTTCAGACAGAGTTTAACAAAAGTATGACTCTATAGGAAGCAAATAAAACAGACAGCAAGTAGACATACACTTGACCCTTCATAACCAAGGAATATATGGAAAGAACATTAACCTTCTGTTGTAATTTATCTAACAGTCAAAATGTTATAAAACTTTAATTTAAAAAGAAGGGTCTAAATACATCTACCGAATCTATTCCACATATTCGCTTCTATTAAAGGTAAGTGATACTAAGCAACACTTGAAAATGTTTTGGAGTGACTGTTTTAAAGAAATGAAAGAATTTATGATAAAATTTCACTACCAAGAAATCCTCTCAGAAATTCTATTCATCATTTTATTCCTTAAAAACCCCAATGCTTTCAATTTTATTTTGTACAGAATTTAAGTTAAAATTTTTAAGCTTTTTAGACTCTGAAAACTACAGTTTTACTCAATAATTGCAAAGAAATTCTTCAAGTTATAATAGTGACTTCCTGAAATCTTAGCATTTACTTTCTTCCAAAGAAAGCATGGAAGTGACAGGCATTTCAGTTAGATTTTAGTGTAATATGGAACTGGAACAAAGCTTGGTTACAACTCTAGATGCAAGCCAAGAAGAAATGAAATTTGGTAGTTCCCCTGGGTTCTAAAGTTCTTGTTGAATCTATCAAAAAATGGCTGGGAAGACAAGCCTTTGAATGTGGCTAAAAACAATGCCCTCCGTAGTAGAAACACTGCTATTTAGTGGAATACCACATGTACTACTTTAGGATACCGAGAGTCTTCAGTATTTAAGCAGAAACATGGATTTTCTATTGTTTACAAGATACTATTTGAATGTTCACGTAAAGAACACCTATGGTTCAAAACCAATTAGCAGATCTAACGTGGAGGTGACAGTGTAGGGGAAGCAGCAAGCACAAAGACAGCCCTCATCTCAAACTGTAAGAGGGGAGGAAGGTAAGTCACCCACTTAGCTTGATTTCTGCGCCTTTGACCCTAGAAAATTCAACACTTAACCATACCTGAAAAAACCTCTATGGAGTTTACTACAGTATTAACAGCGGCAAGAAAACAGAGTTTCTCTTTTCACAGTAAGAAATTTATTCATGGACAAGTGTTTCATTCTGATTATGATGGACAATGAAGGGAGCTGCACCTGCAAAGCAAGTTTTTAGGACATGTTGTAGATGATACTAATTTAGAGCAGAGGGAGCCACTTCTCTCCTAGGGGAGCACATCCTACTCTAACAGGTCAAACTACTAATCCAGCACCCCTATACCGAAGGACAGGAGACAGCTGTCCTTGAGAAGTAATTTAGGCTATGAGAGGGAGAAGTGAAAATTCAGACCATTTTGTAGTTCAATTGCTACCTAATTTCCATTGAAAAGCTAAGATTTAGGTTCATAGCCCATCTAAAATCACTGCAGATCCCTGTATTTCTAAATTTTCAAACCATATAATGCAAAAAAAAGGGGCATGGCAACAATCGCTTTACGCTGTCATGTTTTAAACTGAACTTGGTGCAGTTTGCATACATGAAATATGCCATGGCACACTGAACCACAGCACCTCAACTCTAGAGCCCAGAAGCAGCGTGAGTATACACAGAAGTCCTGCTTGTGTTTGGGGTTACGCATGAGATGGGTCCCAGCATGACCACGGGCATCCATCTGATGTGTCAGGTAAAGGAAAGTGGGAGCAAAATGGCAAACTTCAGTAACGGGCATGAGCAGCAGAAAGTGTGTAACTCAGCAAGGGCATGAAAAAGATTTTGGGGGAAAAACAAATTAAAAAAATAACAAGTTGATACTATCACTCAAAATTTACAGAAGAAAAGAGGCTGTTACAGCTCTAATTGCTTAGTAGAATTGAATTGTTTATGTAGTATCACTTAAATTGTTGCAAATGGCCATGTTTAAAGAACTGTAACTGAAACTTAAATGTGAACTCCACTCGTCTGTTTCTTCTGTTTGTGTCCTGGTTTGAATTTTCCCCTACATGAAACATGAATGACCTACACAGATCTCAAAAAAAATTTTTTTAAAATTTGTAAACCTTTTTTATTTAACATTAAAACAATTATTTTGTGTTATCACTAGTTATTACTAGCTAGTAGAACAAAAAGTAGGAATAGGAAAATTTTGTCCCTTCGATTTTGAAGGAAGATTTGTGTAACTTCACAAAATGAGTAGTTTTAACAAAAGAGTATAGGCAGTAATGGTCACTATAAAACCAAAACCAAGCCAGAAAGGACTTCTCAGTCGCTAGGCTCAATCTCAATCCCAACCACCATTATAAAGTAATGACATCCCCCTCAAAGTAAGTATGAGACTCTGCATACGCTTATCCTATGCAAGCGTGAGCCTCGGCACAAGTTTAATAATGGACATTAGCAGTTTATTAGAAATTCAAAGTTTTCAGTTGCAGTTTAGACTGATACTTCAGGATATAACCTCTAAAGTTACTGGGACTAGTCCCATACAAAAGATGAGGTCCATGATAAATATCTTTTGAGTTGAGACACAGAGTAGAAAAAGTTATTACAGACCACTTTGGCTTTCTTTTGAATAGGAGTTTAAACGTCCATAAAGACTGATCAGTGTGCAGGGGTATCACTGTAGACCTTTACTGCTTTCTGAACCAAGAAACCAGAAGGACTTATTTCGTATGACCTAACAAATGCCCAGGAAAAAGGCTTTATTTTAGATTAAGTGGAATTTATTACCTTACTTGTTTGATTGGTACTTAGCAGTACCAGTATATGTATTATTCAGAAATATAATACACATCTATTGAATAAAGGTAGATATTTTTAGTTATTGTCAGCTAATAAAAGGAAACTTAATTAAAACAACTTCCAGACATGCCTTTCATAGTATTATTTTCTGAACTCCAAGAGGGAGGAGGTGTGGTCACAAAAGCTTCACAGACGTTCTCCTGATGTAGCATTTCTGCATATTAAGCAGCAGCTTACAAATACTCATTGAGCTCTCTGCTCCCACGCCTGATCCGTACAAAAAACTGAAAAGAGAGATTCAAGACTGGCAGTTGTCCTTTCTAGAGACATTCAATGATGAATTTCTGCCCATTCACTTCCAGTATTGACAGGAGCTATTAACATCTCTGAAAGTTTTCTGAGCTGACAAACGTTGGGTACACAGGAATTCAAGTAGAAGTCATCTTGTCTTCCAGAGAAGGTGTATATGGTAAAATGCTTGTACGCATGATATATAAAGGGTCATAACCCATATAAAAATGATCTCTTTGCCCTTCCACCTGCTCAGGAGGCAGAAACTACCTCTTTTAGTCTTTTGCATTTTTAGACTATGATCTCTGTACCTTGCATTTAACTTGCTTTCATAAAGAATACAAATGGTGGAATATTTATACCTGATTTAAGTTATAAGTTTACAATCTGTTTGTAGGTGACAATGGTAGAAAATTAAAAGAAAAGTAAGATAGTATGTTCTAAAGCCCAACTTTGTATGCTTTCCCTATACACAAAGTATACATTAATACTGGTTTTTCAAATACTTCAAAAGCTACTGCTAATCAGTACTTCGGGAATTCTGATAATTTAATCAGATATTCAGCTTTTGAAATGCAGGAACTAAAGTCTGTGATGACTTCTAAAGCAAACAGAACCTTTAATGGATTTGCTTTTTTCTATGGCCTTCTACTTGATGTTTTTCTAAACAGGCTACAAACTTGCAACCACTTTGAAATCTACTTACGTTAATAGTACAATAAAGAGGAAAAAAAGGAAAATTAAAAAATATAAAAAATATGCTAAGAAAAATACAGTACTTGTATATAAAAAGATGTTTAAAGTATTTTGAAATATTGCAACAGTGTAAGATCACGTACATAAATAACAAACAGAAATATTAACCTAATGTTTACATTAGGTCTAACAGAAATAAGGCATTTTCTTTCAGTAAAAACTGGATACATACTGTGCATGTTGAAGATATTGATTTGAAAATATATTAAACTACGAAAGTTTTAAGAATAACTGTTAACCCCATTACTGTAAAAATACAGAAGACTGAACAATAAAGCTTATTTTGTGATAAAGTTTTGCAACAAATTTTTTTTCCATATTTTTAACCCAAAGCATCATTGTGAATATAAAGTTTGACTCAATTATAAATTAATAGATACATATTTGGTTAGAAGTAAGAAAGCAGCTGTTGAAAGAAAAAGAGGAATAGCAAACGAAGGGGAGCAAAAAATTAAAAACATGTTCAAAATTTTAAGGTTGCCATGTAGTCATGAAAATCATGACAACTGTAGCTATATATGCTGTCTTAACTATATCTACCAATAAATGTACATTTATTACAACACAGTTCCCTCATGGTATTTTTCACTTTTTTTTTTTTTCCATTTATTTTTAATTCCTACTGTTCTTAAGTATTTTTCACAAGACTCCAGTCTCCTTAAAATCCCAGGTAAGAAAACTAGGTCAGCTGCTTTCAGGACAGTATCCCCGTCCATGAACTAGAGCCTAACGAGGCACAGTCGGTTACCCCATCACTAAGTGCAAGGTAAGCAATAGTGTAACTAAAACATAGATATAACCCCTAAGTACTGGTCTGAACAGAAACAGCCCAGCCGTGCAGTTCAACAGTGACCTGAAAAAGGGCTTCAGATTACGAACCAGACAGTTACTGACACCAGCTCAAAGAGCTTAAGAACATACACGTCATGGTAAATTTAAGGCTACTTGTATCTGTATTCCTTAAACACTGAAATGAAGTTACAGATGCAGAATTTTAATAAGCTAGCAGTTTTATGCAACACAAACATTCGGTGTTAATATTTCGTTTGCATTTGTAAGACAACTGGGTCTTTTACAGTTAAAAAACAACCCTAATATTAATCCGTTTATTAAAAGGCAAGATTCAGTACCAGTAGGTGTTTATTAACAGTTTAAATACTTTAAAATAATATATAATAATAAAAAGCTCATAATAATAAAATATTTATTTTCAAGAAGCAACATTTACTGGACTGTAAAATTACCTCAATAATATAAAGGACTATATTCTTGTAGAAACAATACAAGATGCATTTAGCTACTCTGTTATAATTCCAGGCTCCATGAACCAGCAACAAGTTCTTCAAATACTTGAACTGCAAAAAATGAACAAACACACAATCAGGACACGCACACACCAATATTAATCTGACATTAAACTACTTTATTGTAGTATTTTACAGTGTAATTATTTACCTGAGCAATTGAGTAGTCTGAAGAATTAGCAGCCTGCAGACCTTCATTCCCACTAATGCCAACACCAACATGTGCTGTTTGTATCATACTGACATCATTTGCTCCATCACCAATCGCTAGAGTTACTACCTTAACTTGTTTTTTAACCATTTCTACAACTTCAGATTTTTGAAGTGGTGATACCCTAAGGGGTAACAGAAAGAAGAAGGTTTAATACAGGACTTTCAAATGAATGTACTTGCAAAACATACTTTACGCTGTGTGGAAAGGTAATAAAACCAGGCCAACCAACATCCTGGTCAGTGACACAACGTTGCTATTGCCCTTTAGACTAAATGCTAAAAGCACATTCGCATGAAATCCAAAGAAACCTTCCATTTGTCGAAGCAAGATGTAAAGAAGACTGGAGAGAACGTTGATCAAACACCAATGGGCCCCTAAAACAGAGTAATGATTCTAACTATGATTCTAACTTTGAACACTGCCTCTTGATCCTCCACTTTGTTTAACCACCAGTAACTTCTCTCTCCTTTTCAGGGCTGCTCCAATTATCTGTCATTAAGAAAATGCCCACCCCAATGCCTATTCTCTGCCAATGAAGTGAAATTTCTTAAACTTTAAGTAAAATAAATCAGAGAAAGTTTGCATAAAATACAATTGCATAATTTTGCAAAAGGAAAAAAAGAAAAGGAGTGAGAAATAATACAGCCTTCAGATTGAAGGCAGCTATCCACGGGTACTTTATTCAGCAGCCTGTGCGACAAAAGCTATCAGACTTTTGAGAAAGGTACTTGGGATGAGTACAGCCTTGTACTTGGCAAACTTGGGATGAAAGCTTCTGGGCAACAGCCCTTCAGAAAAATTCTATGGTCCAAGTACACCAAGAAACATTTCTATGATCTTTGGTTAAATGTTTTATTTGAACTCTGCTGATGAGTATTGTACCAAGACTCACTAGAGCCAGCTTCTATAGAAGATTCTTGACACGAGAATTTCTTTTTCATCTTTTTAACTTTCCAGGAATAGTGGATCATTTCCCTTTCAGACAATATTATAGGGGCAGTTGGAAGATGGCGCTTACTCTCATTGCCTGGCACATCAAATTAATGGTGAAACTAATAAAAAAATAATGCTTTGTTCATTTTGTTCACTCTTAACTGTACATTTTTACTACAGAATAATCCATTTAACATTCTTCTTGCACACATTACTCTGAAGCCAATACAGAGTTGGAATTCAGTTTGTCAAAGTCTTTAAGCCAAACATCTGCTTGGAATTAATAACATACACAGATTTTTGAAGCTAAATGTCTACTGAATATTTGTCAGTTTCATCTGTGTTATGGCCAGTCTTCCTAAGATCCATAGGTAATAAATGCTTCTGAACAAGTGAATACAGTCTGAAAGCTTCAAAGAAAGTAATGTAATTTGTACTTCAAAAACGAAGGAGTGCTTAAAATGTTTACTGCCTTTATGTGGATGGAAGAGGCCTTTATTTTCATTTTATCAGGACGATATGTTAAAGTGATTTACATTAATTAAAAATTACCCGTTTAAAATTTTTTATTTTCACGCTCACCAACGAGGAAACAAAATCTTTGTTACTACTGACGGAGCATTAACAGAAACTTTTTTTTCTTTGGACAGAATTCTGACTTTTGAGAAGTGTGCGATATTAAAAAAAGCACATAGTAAAGCAGTGAGTGCTACAAGCAAATATTTTAGTTTTAAACCTGCAGCCAATTTTTAAACAACCACAAAATATGTCAGAGCATATACCTAGACATGTACTGAATCCAGCTGACCTAAGCATATTATGGAAATGTAGAAGTGGCAGAGAGAACACTACGAGAACAGAAACTTTGAGGGTGTTTCATGCTGGAGCACGGATACAAAGCTAAACCACCTAAAATTATAGTGGCATAACGTATCACTCAACAGTAGGGCAAGACTACAAACCAGGTGTTTCTTGGGATACTATAACCTCATTTGCTTTTGCCCGTCCTTTTGCAAGACAGAAAAATAGCTCCATTTTGAACACAGATTTTTCAGATGAATCTACTTTATCTTAATGGAACATTATTAAACTTTCTACCCGAACACAGGAACATTACATTTATTTTATTAATCAAAAGCATTTATTAAGGTGTATTTACAACAGTTTTCACATTTGTACAGACCATGTCTCTACCTCCAAGTACCTAACAGGACAGGCAATAACAAGGTAGCAGAGAGTAAGATTATGTAATTTATTGAAAGATTTGAATTTGGTAAGAAGTGATGCTGAATTCTAAGAATTCTTTTGTTCTTGTACAAAATCCAGCCTGACCTCCATTTTAATAGATGTTTTTTTTTTATAATGCAATATTTCAGTTATAACCAGACATAGCATACTATTTAAATATGGAATTAGATGTAACTTGAACACACGGACAACCTTAGAAATTTCAGTACTGCATTTATTGTGAGACACCTACATATCGAGAAATAGCAAGCTGTATAAGGCTTCTAGAAGAGCTTGAATACCTTGTTTCTGAACTAACTTTTCATGTTTTAATATAGGAAACAGCCTTTTCTATACTACTACAAAGGTCAAAACAGTGAAGAATACTCTGAGAACATCAACTGGCTATCCTTGCAATAGTTACCTCAGATACTGATGAAAATAAAAGCAATTTCTACAGTTCTGGAATGTTTGACTGCTTTTCTAATACAGATATCCTACCTGTGTTGCCAATGATCTTGTAAAGTAAAGCCCTTGCTTCTGCTTTTTGACAGATTAATCACTTGGCTGAAGCCAAGTTCTTTAAACATCAAAAGGAGTGGTTCTTGTTTATCTAGCTAGCAAGCAGCCAACTTCCCTTTTCGTTCAATCATTCAAATGTAGAGAAAGTGATGCACTGCTCAGGAGATGCGTGTTGTTTTTGTGTTTGTAAATCCAAAAAATTGCAAGAAGGCCCCGCAAAACATACCCTATCATTTATAGAGTCCCACGTATTCCTTCCTTCAAATAAATCTGGAAATATTAAAAGGCAAGCCAAACTGCTTTCATATTGTATATATTTAAAGAATGCTGATATTTAGTTTTCTTTTATCTGGAAAAAGTTCTTGTTATAGTAAGCTTACAGTTCTAATAGCTGATGTTTAAACATCTGATTGTATAAAAGAATCCTAAAACAATCAGGAGTAATAATAAGAGTAATTTAAAAAAGGTATTTTCATTAGCTTCAGGAAATAAAAGTAACCCAGAGTACTACCTTGAACATGTCTGTGTATTTCTTACGCAATGTAAACCATGGCTTACAGAAAAAGCAAAGATACAAAATCTTGCCTATGGAGGAAGCAATACAAAAGAATCCAGGTGTGCTAAAGCCTGCGGTTAACTGCAGGTTATCAATAACTGTAGTATCAATTTAAGGTTAAGATCAGTGTCTCAGTCCTGCTGAGACTATCCCTGATGGGTGACAAATATTTTTCTAGGTACACGCAACCTGAATTCCTGAAAGGAACACTCAATAGCAGACTGCTCTACAGAAATATTTTGCTTGAATGACTATATTTCATAAATTCAGCTACTAAAGTTGGGCTTTTAAAATATGTATTTCATGGTTGGACAACATGGATGTGTGTATTTTCTCTGAAATAAAAGAAGCTTATTTATTTTTATACACCAATAAAAATACTGCAGAGCAAAAATAACATAAACCTTACCTGCAACAAATAACAGCTTTACATGACAAAGCCAAATCCAGAAAATACTGTCTCACTCCAAATGTCAGTGCATACTTCAGAGATTTACCATCAATGATGAGAGCAAAATCATTTTCCTTCCTCAAAGCATCCCCAAGAGTACTGCAATGATGGCTAAGCGTCTCTCTTGTTCCCTGTTGTACAAAAAAAATTGTGTCCATTATTTTTAATTCCTACTGTTCTTAAGTCTGAATTTTTTTCGGTGATCAGAAACACTGACATTTGCTTTTTGGAGGAAATTACCTCTTGATTATGCTATCAAATAGAGTGTATTAAATGAAAAAAGTATTTCCAACAGCTGTACTACTAGAAACCACAGTAGAAATGGTGTGTAGGATTTCTCTCACACTCTGCCAAAATACGTATAAGTTGTGGTGGAACTTTAAATGCTCTTTGAACAGCAACGATACTGCCATACATGTTTGCTAAAAGAAGTTTTCTGTATACCTATATAAAAGAAAATCCACATATATATAGATACCAGAAGAAACAATTTTGGTTCCCTATTACAGAAAATGGTCCTAAATGTTTATAAAAAAGTAAACGAAACAGACATAATTCATAAGTACATGCATTAAAACTGATAATTGATCATACTTTGTATTTTTCAGTTTCTAAGAACAGTTTGAATCACACCTACACAAGCCACAACTCTGTGATCCAGTACTGAGAACTTTAGCTTACATTCAGTAGACAATACATTCTTCTGCATTAATGCAGCAGGACCTCCGTAACTGTCTTCGGGGAGGTCACTAACATCTCGTTAGTTACAGTACAGCTCCACTATTGAGTGTCATGAAGAAAAAAAATAACCTGCTTGTTGCATTTCTTTCTTTTTGAATGGCCTTCACAGAGCTACCATGTACTCTTCTACTGTTTTCCTGCTTCAAGGCCCAGGAGTAAGAGGAAGCAAAAGGAAGATGAAGACAAAACCTCTGCTTATAAGACCTTGAATTTGGGAAATAGAAACATCCTGTGACAACTACGTTCCTATGTTTTTCTACAAGTTTAACAAACAAATAATTCTGCTACTTCAGTGATGTCGGGCATACACATAAATAAAATTTGGTGCAACCACCTTAAAAACAAAACGCCAAGAAGTAATTACAAATCTTAAGCTTCTGCAATGAAATTAAAGATATTGCTTTGCCTTTCCCACCCAACCTCCTCCGCCCAGTTCCACACACTCTTGTGTCCGTGTTTCTTGCCTACTTTGCTTCCACCAGCCTTCTAAATTAATTGGTTTAACTAAAAGGAAATTAGGCTGTTGGGGTTTCCTGGCTCTCCACCCATAACAACTGCAAGGGAAAAAAGGTGCCACTGTTTAAAATGACATGTTAGAAAGCCTTTAAAATGACAATAACTTCTGTAACTAGTTTTCCAGTGTCTTTTCTGATTAAGAAACATTTCAACATAAAGGAAGTATCAATTTTTCTCATCTCCATGGACTGTTTAGCTTCTTACTAAATTTAAGCAACACAAAGAGCCTGAAACCTCATATTCCTCTCATCTATTGTTTCTTCTCATTCATGCAGTATAAACTCTTCTGTTTAAATTGACCTTAATTTTTTATCACAAACAGACTTGCCATCAGGTAGCTCCAGGCATGCTACACATTAAAACAAACAAAAAAACCCCAAGACAATACAAAACACTTACCCCAACTACAAACCTGTCATATTTAAAATTCCTTTTAGACTATGCAGTTCTATGCTGAAATCCAATGCCTTAAATTAAAAGCAGCATCAGAACATCCCTTATTTGCTTCTACACAACTTCCATCAATTTTTTCTCAGTGAAATTCAATAGTAATCAAACTATTTTCTATTATTATTAATTCAGTACACAATTAAAATAATAACCCTTTGTTCTTTATGATTTCTATGATTAACAGTACCATACTGAAATTTAGCAGGCCATTAAGTTAACGTGAAGGCAAAACAAAATCCAGTGTTCTCTACAACTGTAAGAACTTACTAACAAAAACATGTTTTGTTTGTGAAGCTAAACAGATGCTCGTGGAAGTGGAGCCTCAAAACAAGTTGTTTCAGAAAAGAGGTACATCCTGGAAGTCTTTCCAGTTCTATCCCAGCAAATGCTAATTGAGGAGTGGGAGTGGGGCTTGGGGTATTTTTCTTTTAATTCCATAAATAAGGGTATTGGTTCATACAAAAAAGGATCTCTTATTTCAGCATATTCTTTGTAAACTCAATTTGCAGAGCTGGGATACAATCTAAATGAGTGTTGTTTTTTTTTTTTTTTTGACTGTAACTTCCTCTGTCTTGCATGCTAAGGTCATAATAATGACCAAATTGAGGAGGGGACAGGGGACTCTGCCTGCCCCTAACAGGATTAGAGTTGAGCTAACTCTTTTTTAAAAGAAGCCACTGGTATGCAACAAATATTGTACTATTATTGCAAGAGCAAGGGTAAGAAGCATCCACTTACTGCTGCTCTTTTCAGCACCGTGAACGGCACGTAGACCAAGAGAAGCCAACCTTCCTAACTCTTATGAACATAACACCTTTGTAGAGCCAAGGAGGAGAGGACAGCCACAGAGTAACTCTTCTCCAATATCCTAAACACACAGGTCCCACTGCACTGGGGTTTTTTTCCTTCAAGGTTTTATTGGCTGCTCAGCTCTTCCTGTGCTGATGGAACTGGGTTGTCCAGTAGCCCTCCCGGGAACACAGGCAAGGGATAGAGTCCCAGTACAAGAGATGGATCTATGCTGCTCACAAGCCAAACTTTCAGCCATATTCCCTAACAGACAATATTCCAACTAAATATTACGGCCTCTTGCCAGCTGTTGCTGGTATGCAGAAAGGAAAGAGGAATGGCATCCATCCTTGCAGCTGCACCGACTCATGGTTCTGCAACCACATCAGTCCACCCCTCTCACCATTTCCTGAGACTCGCTCCACTCCTCCACCAGAATTTTCAAGGCCATTTTTGACTCAATCAGTTGTAATAGAAATGGAGACTGACATCTGATTCCAACCACACCAGCAAGGAAAAAGTAGGGCACAAGGTATATATTAATCAAATAGTGAAACATGCACTACCAAACGAGGCAGAAAACTTTCAATGGACTCTCTTGTTCAAATACTGGCATAGACTTAGTTTGTTATTATTATTTGAACTGCCTCGTGCCCTCAACATATTGGATTACTATGTTTATCTGCTCCTCAAAACATGATCTATTTTACCACCACAGATAGATTTGCAAGTGGCCAGTTTGCATATGTAATTTCAGCTGCCATGTGATATCTGCACCCCCATGTACCGGGAATGTACTTTGTGCATTTGGGAAAGGATCTCTCAATCTCTATGCAATCTAGACACTTCCGTTTGAAATAGGGACTACAGTGCAGTTACCATATCAGATACTATCTATTATTCCTAAACTATATTCATATACATTTATTTTTAAAATACCTTGCTTAATACATATTTATTCAACTTTCTAATCATCGCATTAGAAGTGGTTAATGTGCAATGCTTGTTTAATGAGTTTTTACTGGACTCTTTTCAGTAGTTAAATAAACCCACCTCACTTTATTTCATTACATATATGAAGAAGTATACAAAGTAGTCAACCTTTTGCACTTCAAATCTATTAAGTATTGCAGTAATTCTGAAATCCAGCAGTCTATGTAAATAACCTAAATACAGGACAGAAGTTCTCCCTTCCATTGGGAACATTAATTTTTACTCAGAGGTTGGTTGAGGGAAAAATTCAAAAGCAAAGTTAAGGGCTTGAACCAAAAACCTTCCCTGTTTTTTCAACAAACAATGATCGCAATCTTTCAAAAGCTACCCAATGAACTAAACTAAGAAAAGAAAATTGCCTCTTTTCATTAATATCACAGGCTACTTGTGTCAAAAGTTGCTTACTGTATCAACAGACTCTGGTTCCAGACATTAATCAACAGCTTCTGCCTGTCCTGTGTTTGGGATTTTATTATAAATCTTATCAGCAAAAATATGTTGCTTAAAACAATTTATATTTGAAAGAGAATCACAGTGATTAAATTCATTTTAATGTTGAAAATACGTTATTCTAAATGGGTCAAAACATTTAAATAAGTACTTACCAAAAAAAAAAAAAGGAAGTATTTTAATTCATGTTGTAGCCTACTCTTATATGCTACCATGGAAACTTTTAGTTAAGGCACTCTTATCAATTCTCATACTTTATTTTCACTTTCTCTCCCTACACCCTGAGCAATCTGGCCACGATATAGAATAAGGTAAACTTCATTCCAGGGTTTCCTCCTGAAGCCTTCTGGACAGTGAGTTTTCCCACTGAGGGAATTCTTCCACTTCTAAGTTCATTTAAGGCTCCCTTAGAGGGCGGTAAAAGGATTTAAGTTCTTTCCCTCATGGGATTTTTCACTTAATATTGCATTCCTACCTTATCTAAAGAATCTTTTCTCTACAGAGCAGTGTATACTTGCAAGTTGGTAGTTTTAACCCTTACATGTACTGCAACATCTGATTACAATTTCAGCTGTTTAACCACAGTAACAATTAATTTTTGGCAGAAACTAAGCATTCTGTAAGAAACAGCATTAGAAAAGAATATAGGGTTAGTTTGTTTGGGCACTGCTAGGTGTGACTTAGAAGCACATGAAGGTTCTGGCTTTGTGCCTGCAAGGATGGAGTAATTTCACTATGCAGGATTTGTTTGCTCATTATTCTGATTTGTGTAGTAGCTACACTGTGGTTTTAGAAGCTGTAGACTAAATTTCTAGTTATTCAGTAACATTTTGTAACAAAAGACCACATGTTCTTCCAAGTGTGCAATACTAAAAGTAACTGAGAAGATTTTAAAAACAGACAAAAAAGTAACCCTCCCAAAACAAATAAGCAGAAACAACCCCCAACCATAGTTTTAGCAGAATTTTCTGTGTTTGTTCAAATAAATAGAAGTTATTTTTCAGGAAACCTCCACCATGACATTTAGATATTTGAAGCAGTAAATTAATGTTTCACTAACTGAAAACTTTGCAGACTTTACTTACATCAAGTGAGCCTTCATTTATAACAATTAGTCCCATGTTCTTTCGCAAAAGTTTACAGGAGTGACCTGTTAAAAATATTTTTGTTTTCAAAAATTTGTTCCACAAAATCCAATATAATATAACAAAGCATTTTTTTCCCCTGTCAAAGAATTACAGAGAACTAAAAATAAGACTTCCCCAGCTGAAATCAGTGGTAAAAAAATTATACTGCATTCTATTAAAAATTAGACAGACGGGTACTAAGTCAGAACAATCAGAATTTTTCTTGCTGCAACTTGCAACTGTTGTGCCTTATTCACAGAGGTGCTCAGCAGAAGGACAAGAAACAGCTTTACAGGGAGTTGGAGAAAACAGCAAACAGATCTCCCTTGGCCTTGTAAATTTTTGGAATGCAACTTGCATTTAATAAAAAATTTACATATACCCATGTTCTCATTCTTTTCTTTTAGTCTTTGATGCTTTAAACAGAATGTATGCTCTATGCTAATGATCCAGGCTGCCTAGACAAATATATATCATCATTCTTAATACAGTGAAAATACTGGTATTACACGTGTGGCCTGAAACCTGAAGGTACTAATGAAAATAACCTTAGATCGACAGTAAAATGTGCATACAAAAATTCTTTAAAATTAAAAAAAATAATAGCGATAAAAAGGACCACATGACCAAACTAATGCTTTATTTTGGGTACATATTTAGGCTACAGTAGAATTGATGATATGCTCATATGCAAAGAATATTAAGTCTTTAATGCAGCTTTCATGTATTACTATTTAAAAATACAGATTTGTCTCTGTTGAAATTATTTAATTCATGATTCTTTTTTTTCCTTCTTCATAATAAAAGGGAAGAATAAACGGAAACCCCTGACTGATGGTAAAGTTTATAGTACTTTAATGCACAATCTATATTGTTTTGCCTTAGTTAAGATCATGGTCCCTGTCAGCTTTCTTAGAAAGAAGGAAAAATACAGAAGAAAAACTAAGAATGCTTACAGTTTCTTAATGTTACTCCCTTTCACTGTAAAAACCCAAAAAATGTATTCTTTTTAATTCATTTAGATGCTACAAAAAAGCAAAAATACCTTTTTTCCCTCTTGTGTATGGTAACATTGATTTTTCTTGCTCTTACTATTTTAATGGAGCAAGAACCCCCCATTTCCCACTCTTCCCCTACCAGTGACTTTCAGTGACTGAAAAATAAATTAACATCTAAATTCTAGAATGCCATATAATACTATTACTTTTTACAAGATAACTCTGTTTTGAAAGTAATTTCACTCTAGCAGCTTCTATTGCTTCTAAACCAGTAACAAAGCCATCAAATAAATGCAAATGTAATACCAATGTTAATGGCAGTCTCTTGTTTGTCCCCAGTAAGTATCCAAATTTTTATGTCTGCTTTCATGAGCGTCTCTATGGTTTCAGGCACTTTGTCTTGTAGTTTATCTTCAATTGCTGTTGCTCCAAGCAGCTGAAGATTCTGTGAACACAAAATATTCAGTATATGCAGTTTTTTGGGTTTAAATTCAGCTTTAATCTTTATGTTTCTTTTGTTTAACTTTCCATATTTACAACAAGATTAATGCTCTCTAAAATTATTAACCAGATGGGTATCAACTAACAAACATCAGTTTATACCAATGAGCTTTAAGTTAAATATCTGTGTGGCTTAACAAACTGCACAGCATGACCACTCAAACTTCACCCAATTATTCACAAGCTCAGTAGCTTGATCAGCAACATCTACCTTTTCCTGGGGGACACCTCTCTGATTTGAAGACTTAAGGAGTACTACTATTATGTCTTCTCTCACTTGTAATGATTTCTCTTCGCCTTCTAAAAAGAATACTTTGTCAATTCATCTTAATCTTAAAACTGTAATATTGATTATGTTTGCTTTTAACTTCCCATGCAGCAAATCTATGAGATTTTTTTGAATACAGCCATTTTTATACTTCATATTTCTGTTCCTCTAGAACTAGCTAAAACCCTGTCAATGACACCATTATAAACCTAATAGTGTGCGATCCAGGCTGCAGCATGACCTGGATACTACATACTGAGAAAGCACTTGTGCAGCTAACACAAAAATTCGTAATGGTAGCAGGGTTGCCATGGTGTAAATAAAGTTATATAGTTTTAAGACTGTCTTGTGCACGTCTGGATAAACTGCTGATCTATGAAAACTGAAGTCTTACAAGTGACTGATGCTATATACCCTCATCCTTCTTTTTCATGAATTAAACCCTGCAGGTTTTTGAGGCTCTGAATTTTAAGCAGTTTCATCAACGTAATCTTCTTATCCTTTCCAAGGGAAAAAAAAAAACACCAAAGCCCAACCCCCCCCCAAACTCAAGTATCAAAACTTCAAGCAATATTGGTCTCATGAACTCCTTTTGCTTATACATTTCAGAGCCACAGAGCCTTTTTTGTTGAGGCAGTGAGGTCTAACTGCCTGTAGTCTCACTTGGCTACTCCAGCAGCAGCAGTGCCAGAAACTCAAGGGAAGTGATTACGGCTCTGCTCTTTGTGAAGCTGCATCTGGGTATAACATACCTCCCTTTCTGGGCCTTCAAGAGAAGCTGACTAAGTGGAGCAAGTCCAGTGGAGGGACACCAAAATAGTCTGAGACTTGGAGCACACTATATTAAGAGTAGCTGAGGAAGCAGGATGAGTTTAACACGGGGAAAAAAATTAAGATTAAGGGAAGGATTCCATGGCTGCCTTCTGCTAATGAAGAAGGCTTGCAGAGAAGCTATCTTCCTTTAAGAGGTACATGGTAAAAGGGCAGGACGTAACACTCACATTCTGCACTAATAGAAATTTTAATTCAGAAAAAGGGGAAAAAGAATAGCTGAGCACTAAAAAAAATGCTTACTGCAGCTGGGAAAACTCCCTCCTTACAGACACTCAAAACTTCACCGAAGTGCTGGGCAAGCAAAATTAGCCCTGCTTTGTGCAGGGATTTTTGTCTCTAGATGACCTCCAGAAGTCTCTTCCAACCTTAATTACTCTATAGTCCTATGATCATGAGACAAAGAAGCAGATGTTGTTTGCCTGTTATTACACTTTTTTTACACAACAGAGCAGCTCTGAAAAAAAGCTTTGTAGTAGTTCAACTCAAAATCAATAGTTTCTGGCAAGGCAGCTACTTGCTGCAAAAGCTCTGTCATATCAATCTTTCCTTCATTTTGATCATCTAAACGGCAAGGACTACACGACACAGCTGTCAGAATTAGAAAAAATAAGAGCTAGAAAACACTTTTCCTCACCCCTTTCCCCCAAAACTGACCAATGAGGAAAGCTACACATACTTTTTCGATGAGTTCATAGCTTTCCTCAAGTTTGAGCGCTCTGTTCTGTAAAGCTGTAGAAGCACGGTGATAGAAGTCCAACCACTCTTGATAATCACTTTCTGAAATCTCAGCCACAGCAAAACACAGAGTTCTTAAGCCTAAAGAGAAAGCAAATAGTAAGTATGATTCAGTAATTGTTAGTGCCTTTCTTGATATGCCTGCAACAATTTACTATTAAAAGCTGAATTTATTCTGCATTTTATGTATGCTTATGCCTGATTTTCAACTTAATGTTGAATGTCTTGAAGGACTTCTTTAATATATACAAAGTGAAAAACATGATCTAAATAAAAATTTATTCAACAGAATAACTGTTTCAAGGTAGCTGAAGGTAATACAGCTGATGTACTTCAGGAGACAAAAATAATAACATTTTACACAAAATTCAACTTATCTTAAACTGTAGGCAAAACCTAAAGCAATCCCAATTAGACTTCCTGAACAGGTATATGCATTAGATTTTTAGAAACACTAAAACTATAAGATTGAATTACATCTCTTAACAAAAATTTTATAAACTTAAACATCACTATGCTGGAAAGCAATAAAGTGAAAATATATCAGCATAATGTTACTGCTACCCTCTTCTTCACCCCTCCTCAATACTCTTAGGAAACTCTCGGTTGGAGTTTGAAAGTTACCACCTAGCAGCCGACTTGGAATCTGCTCAGATTTAATTTTCCCATCTCACAGATTCTTTCAGCTTTCCAAATTCTTACAATAAAATCTTTGTGTACAGGCAACATTTGCAGATGCTACTTAACAATCTTTGAACTGGTTATACTTAACAGATTTTTTCCTTCAGTAGAAATCTGAAGCACTACAGTGAGAATTTGAGACGGCAAGATTATAAGAAACATCTATTTTTGACAACACACATTTATATTCAATTTAAGTAGCTAAGTGTGAATGTTCTGACAGTTCATTTTCACATAGTATCAGATTCTTAGATTTCCAGAGCAAGAAATTGGCCTCTTTTATATGCTGAGAAGAGTGTTGATCTAGCCAAATGATGTCTCATGAAGCCACAATATGCAGACAGGTCGATTTAGGAGGGGGACAGAGAGGACTAATGTAGTCAGTGCCTTTGGTCATTTGCCTGCTCTGCTCTAGGAGACAAACAGCACCATAACCAGGGATGGCTAAATCCAATCTTCATTTGTCCAGAGGTTTCTATTGTGTACAGCCCAGCACCAGCAGCAATTCTGAGATCAAGAGGCTGGGCATGAAATAATACATATCTGTCTTAGAGGTAAGACAGTAATTTAGGATCTTCAGGATGAAAACCATGTGTAATCTTAATAACTTGACAACTGAATGGCATCAGGAACACAGCGTTTCACCATCTAGACCTAGAGAATAAACTTCAGGCTGACAAATCAACTGATATTTTTTTCCCCTCTGTGTAATAAGGATATGCGAGCAAGGTCCAAAGCAATGAATGTGATGTGAAGGGATGGAAAGGAATTTATGATTAACAGTGATACTATTTCAATAATTCTTTCAAAATATTTTATACAGATGATAAAATGAAGAAAAGAATGAGTGTATGGAGTATCAGCAAACAAGTTTTTCACGGCATTCACTTTTTAAAGTAGAGACTGATTATTTTTTTCTACTTTTAAATTTAAAAAGATTCTTTTCATTGTGATTTAAAAGGGTCTTCCAAAAGAAAAGTGGAAAACAAAACATCATTAAGTCTGCTCCTTAACAGTCTGGAACAACACCACAGGAAAATTACACACTTTTTCTATTTATCCAAGCAGGCATTAACACTCAGGCTTAATAAATGCTTAAATATAAATGCCAGCCATGCTAACCACTTCATTTTTGAACAACACACCAAGAGCATGCAGCAAATGCCAAGGACATACTGTACTGCCACATGAAAGACTACTCATGAGAAACTTTGCAACGTCATAGGCTGCAATTTAAATCGATGCAAAAATAAATACCAATTTCTTTAATCGATTCCAGAGAGAGACACGTACTTATTTTTTCTTTTTTTTTTTTTAAAGGTTGAATTTTATGCTTTTTAAAGGTTAGCAATTCACTCTTCTGAACAGTAAATCTTTTCATCTGTTGAAAAGAAGGGTGCAAAAAGTACTTGAACAAACATTTTAACACTAATATGCATGTACAGTGGTTTTAGATGGGAGAAATTTTTCACGGTTTATGTTGATCTATTCAATCCAACCTGACTGCTATGAAAAAAGCTCTATCAGTTGTACCACTGATTTAATGAGTGGTACAGTAATTGAGAACAGTATTTAATATGAGAACAGTAATTAATGATTGGATTGAAATTTTCATATCAGTTCACACAGGATAGCAGATTTTGATCTATTTTTCTCTCTTCTGTATCAAACATGTAGTTTTATGACCTAAACTAACTTCACATCTAAGTAACTTTTCCTTGACTGATCCTGGTCAGGCTTTCATAAAACCCCAAACCGGCCAATCAGCTCATGCAACTAGACTCAGGAGCTCAAAGGGTGTATCCGAGGCTTCATGTTCTACCATCAGTCAAATTTGTTTGGTTCTCATTCTGCTTTCAACTTTATTGTATAATTTATTATACTTTGATACTGTGAAATTATTTAAGGCTAACCAAATGTTTCCTGCAGAGATTTGATATGGAAAACTAACAAAAGGAACATATCTGTGGCTTGCTTCTGCTGGCACTGACAGAGTCAGGAGACTGAAGGTGCTGACTATGACACTAGTTAAAATGCTAAATTCCATTATAAACCAAATGAGAAAAATTAGATAAGTCATATGTATAACAGATGCAAAAAGATCTTTCCTGATCAGGATACAGGAAGATTTGGCCAGACATCAGTTATCAAAAAGTAAGGACAGTATTTTAGAAGGAAAATATTTTAATAAAGTTTCCTTTCCAGTGCAAGCTTATTTCTTAAGACACACTAAAGATAACTGTAATGTTCTACTAACAATGTATTAAAAAAATGAAGAGGTAAAAAAATTGCAGTCCAGATTCCTGTAACTGTGGTAATTCTGCTTCCAACTACTCTCTCCCAACTCATCGATAAACTAAAACATCTTCACTTTGGCTATTTCTTCCTGTGTGCCATCCCTACAGCTTTCATTGAGTGTGGGACATGAAAGTGACCATGGGAAATGAGATCTTCACAGAAACAAACAATGATGTGCAATGTGTTTGCTCTCTGGAATAATATATTTTGTTTAAAAGACTCCATTGTGTACTGTGTGGGTGTTGTATTCTGTTATTGTTGTGTGGTTTTTTTGATTTTTTGTTTTTTAAAGCATGAGTTTATTATTGGAACTTGTCAGGAAGAGGAAGACCCTTTTTAGGAGGCATTACTAAAAGACAATTTTCAAACTTAACGTGAATAAAACATTACTGTAACATAAAACTCCAGAACTGAAAAGTTGAGCAGTAATTGATTTTCACAATTAGTTTTATATTGAATAGTATAACCCACCTTCTGTAGCAAACTGCTCTAGATGTTTTAAGGTGATTTCTTTGTATTTTGAACTTTCAGCAAGACGGTCATAAATTACAGTATCCTACAAAACAAATAAAGAGAACTTAGAACAATTTAATAGAAAAATAAGGTTTTTTTATGCAGACAATACAAATCACGTAGGAAAATGGCAGAAAAATATGCAACACTCTTAATTTATTTCAGTACAAAAAAAAATGAATAGAACTAATTTTATTTCAGAGGAAGGAAAAACGGGCGTTCCAAATCCTCAAATACTTTAAATTTACAAATTCTGCTATGATGCAGTTTTTCTTTCCTACATTTTTGCTTTTATTTCCATTCATTTTGAAAAGCGCTGCATCTTGCTTTGGTTTGTGATGTGAATTCTTTTGATCTCCTAAAATGCTGTCTTCCTATTTAATATTAAGCCTGCAAGGTAAAATTAGTGTTTCATAACTGCCATTCTCGGGTTTTTGTAGCCAGCTTGATATACAGAATATTAACAACAGCTTCTTCTTTCTGCTTGAGAAGATACAGAATGGACGTTTATATTCAATCAACTTCATTTTTTTTTTTTTTTAAACCATTTGGGAACTGGATTTGCATCCCCCTCCCCCTCAAACTTGACATAAAATACAAAACAAGAACTAATGAGCAACTCTGCCATTCCCAGATACATTATGATTAAAATATCTTCCCATAGATGCTGTTTTCAGGAATTATTTACTTCTGGCATAACATCAATGGTAGGTTAAAATTCTCATCTACTCACTTGCGCTGAATTACCATTTCTACCTCGTGATTAATACTCAGCTACACCAGCAAGTAGCTTACAGATTAAACCACACATTCATCTATTTTTTGGAGTACAGAAGGAACCAATTAATAAGAATCATAAATGCACTAGTCCAGTAGAAGGAATAGGATGAACAGGTCTGTCATACCCTCATAGGCAGTTAGTAAAAAAAGACCTTAACTAGTTCATCACATTAAACAGCCACATAGTAAAATGATGTAAATTTAAAAAGGAATCAACATTCCTTCCCCCACATTTTCAATGTTTTGACTGCAGTTATAAGAACCTTTCCCTTTCGTATTTGTATTGGTAGCACACATTCTTTGAAACAGTGAAAAGAGAATAAAACTCACAGCTCCTTTGCAGTAGAGTCTTAACTTTCCTGATGGCGTGCGAACTATCACTGACATTCTCTTCCTAGTGCTGAAAGGGAAATAAGCGCCAACATTTAACCTAAGAATATCAATATATATCTTATATAAAAGACAAAGGAAATTAAGTAAGGGCTACCTATTCTGAATTATGTTCTCAGGTGACTGGATGGAAAAACAGTTTTACTGTCTTAATAATTAGAGCAAACACTGGTTTTCTGTGCATACTTCTGCAGGCCCTTTTCCCATAAAAACAAATTTGAGAATATTCACTTTCATCTGAATACTGATCACAAAAAAGCACCTTGAAGCACAAAGCAGTTGTGACCGGTATCATAAAGAGGTAGTGTATCACTGATTGTTTCAGCTTTTTCTTCTTTCCCAGCCAGTCTCTCATACACCATACCGTGCTGCAAAACTATTACTGTCATCCCAGAGTTTCATTCATCAGGCAAAGTTTTAACTATGTCAAGAACTGGAAAAGGGCTTGCCTCATTTTAACTACTCTCTGGCTCTCAGGTAATGAGATCTGAAGGTTTTTTTTGTCCTCATGAGTGAGGTAGGAATTGGAGGAAAGCACAAGCACACCTTAGATTCAAGGTCATGTCCAGTCAAAATATGTATTTATACTGTAATTCTTTCAAACTTCAACTTTTAAAGTAAACACACAGAAACTATTCAGGGACCAAAACGCATTTCTCATGCAACAGTTCACAGTAAAAGACACCAAAGAGATGGAAATATATGGTCTTTCTACAGTTTCGGTTCCTGTTGGAACTGGATCCCATTTCTACATGATCAAATAGCATTATTGTATGAATGGCTCCTGAAGTTCAGACTGCCATGGAAAACTTCCTGTAAGTGGAATGCATGGAGATAGGTGGAGGAAGGAATTTTATAATTACTGGTGAAGTAACTGACTGAATAGTATCTTCAAGAAAGTATTTTCCTATTCCACCTGTGCATGCACTTTGCTTCAAGTACAGACATCTGGACAGCAACATTAAATTACATTTTTACCGCGAATATTGCACAAGAGAGCACAAAAAGGCATTAACTGCTGCAACTCCTCCACTTCATCTCTAATCCAAAAAAACCTCAGAAAAAAACCTCAGATAAGCTTAATTCCACAAACCCTTAGACATCGTCCAGTTGGGGATTTGCTTAGACAACAGTGGAGAAATTCAGATCAACTAAAGTGCAGTTAAATCGCCTAAAATAAAAGCAAGTCTCAGATCCGTTTTGATTCTTACCAAGATTATCTGGCCTGCTGCTACTTAGTTTCATTACACTTGCCTGAACGTTCAGTTAAGGAACCGTGGAGAAAACTGCAGTAATTAGGGTTCGTATAAACAACAATTTGATATATATGCCCTTGATGGGCAAAATCTCAGCAGTTTTTCACTTGTCTTGCAATCCTGAAGTCCTGCATACAGCTGCCTATCAATCTACTGAAGATGTATCACAGAATAACCAATGTTTTCCTGTAGCATTCTGAAACTTTGACTACAAAGACAGATATTGAATTGTGACTGACAAATATTTTCTTAGCAAAACTGCAATAAAGCTAATGAGCAGGACTTACTGTCAAGGACTTCTAACTTTTTATGAGCCTTTTCACTGCAGTGACAATTACATGTTCTTTTCTTGGTGAAATATAGAAAACCACAAAATTGCACTACTACAAATAACTGTCAGTGTGAGACCACGTCTTTGTGTTTTGTTTTCTTCACCACAGAATTATCATGAGCAGCCATACAGGTGACCTGGTTATAAGGGGAAAAATACTAAACAGAAGGTATCTGCTGAAATCCTGACAGAGAAAATGCCTGCCAGCTGGGGAACCAGAAACATCCTTAAGAACTGCGGCCAGCATCTCTGAAGTACAGCTGGGTACCTAGAATCCATTAATAAGTGCAAAACAAGGAACTGTAACTGCAACTTGTTGTCTGGAAAGGTGATAAAGTCTGGAAAAGGAAGAAAACGTCCCGAGAAAGTAGGAATTGGCAACTGCTATTGGTTGTTTTAGCTGAAAGAAAATGAAAACATTCTGGAAAAATAAAGATTGGTCTGCAAGAAAACACCATCATCTATTGGCTGTCCCAGGTGAAAAACAGAAATTAGCATCTATTGACTACTCCAGGTGGTGGTGTCCTACACCCCCTTATATCTCTGCCATATAAAAATGACTTGCTTTTACCCAAAATGGAGCCTCTGTCTTTGAGAACTCCCCCTGCATGAGTTTTTCTTTGAGATCTCCTAGACAAGTTGGACCAAGATCAGGAACACCTGGCTGACTCCAGACTCTCACTCCTCAAAGTAAGATTTTTTCTGTCATCCACTTTGAGGCCCCACTCGTAGGAACGGTTTGGCGAGCGCTGTACCTGTACTATTTTGAATACTATACATATATGTGTCTGTGTGTGCACACATATAGGTAACTGATTTTTAGTGTATTTCTTCACTAGTGATAACTTAGTATCAACTTGAAATATACGGAAATATATAGTTGCTTCTATTGATTCTATTGATTGCTGCTACTATTTAAAATATAAATTTACTTTATTACCCATGAGTATACTTGCTTTACCAATCATAATTAGCAGTAATCTGTAATAAAGAAATATAGAAAATAAAAGTCTCTGTGTCTTCATGTGTTATGGAATCCTGCAAACCCACTGTTATGATCTCTATACACCTGCAGGCTGGGCAGCCCTTTGGGTTGTGACAAGGAGGCAGAATAGCTGGTAATTCCTGTGGAGTTGCCATGGGATTACAGATAGACAGAAGCATCGTAAGAGGACAGAAATACCTCCCTCAGTCACAAGATTTGCCACTTCCAGAATTTGGGATCTCAGAAATAGTTTGTGATGGGCCCTCTGTTATTTAAAATCTGTCTTAGGTTTAAGAAGAAAATTTCTTTTGAGTGTAAGCATACAACCACAGAAAACTAACACTGCTACAGAGGTTTCAGTACCTCCTCTGTCAGCCACTCACTCTTTTTCTACATTTAGAAGTATCAGTCTACAGTCACAGAATAGGATCACTATATTCTGGACCTCTTTGAATGACAGAAAGGAGATAAGGTCTCAAATGCTCTAGAAGGAGGCCTTCTATCTGCCCAGTACAAAAGCCAAGGCAAGGTAGATTATTCATTAAAGTGATCAGACAGGGGACTAGTCAAGCTATTGCTGAATTTCCCATAAATACATCAGCATTATAAATAAAAAAATATGCAGGTTTTAGACAAGCAGCTTTACTCTATGACAGACAGTTTCTGCTAGACTGTGGAGGTAGCCCCAGGGATACAGATGAAAATCAGTCATTAAATCAATACATGGGACACGCTCCAGATATTGAGATGTTACTGCATCTATAGTCAATACTCGCCAGAGAAATTAATTCTAGTGCTAAAAATTAAATTAATCCCTCTAACAAAACAAGCAGATACACGTCAAAACCTCATTCAGTAGCACTGCTAGAATGACACGTTGCAGCTGGCCCAGGTGAAAAGACAGTGCACGTAATTGGTAGAGAGATGGCAGTAAGCAGAAGACATTCTACGCTTCTGGATCCTTACCTGACACCTGCCTTGCTTCCCTCTGCTCATAGATACAGACCCTAGGGGTTGGTTTTGGCTCCCAAGAGACAGCTGTGGATTACCTGTTTGTCACAGTTACAGGTGACAGAATACAAGAATGGGAACAACACAGCACAGCTCCTTCCCTGAGAGTTTGGGGAGCCCTGAACAGCAGAGGGTCTGATCAATTCTTCACTTCTTTGAGCTTAAGATACCACAGCAGTTGTGGCACCTGAGCAGAGGATCATCTACTGGACACAAACTAAATTCAGTGCAAGTTATCAAGAGATTAGCAGTACAATTCAGGAATAATTGTCAACTGGTTAAGGATTACCAGTTGCTTTCTGTGTGCTCACCTGACAGTTAGACTGAGAGCTACTTCCCTGCCATGAACAAAGTATAATTAGCATATTGTAGAAGTTCCTTTTCACAAGCACAGCTATGATCACTGTAGAAAGAGAATGCCATGAAAGACAACTCTGCCAAGCATTCCGACAAGTTTTACTTCAGTAACATACTTCTCCGAAAGATCTGGCTTATACTGGAAGGTGGCAAGGAATTAGTTTGCAATTTTCTGGGAAAAACTTGCAACACCTGGAAACTCTTAAGTCAATAGTTTAATCACTACAGAATACTTCTCTGAAGGTACATGCTCCTACCCATACAGATGGTGTTATGTTTTGGAGCCAAAATTTCTCTTGCTGTGGAACAAGGGTGACCTCTAGTGCTTCCAACAAGTCAGTTCCAAGCAAAGCTAAATACTACAGAATAAGAACAAAAACAGCTATAAAAACCTGAATGCTTAATAATGTTGAGTGATTGGTATCCACCAAAAAAACTTAAACCTCCAAAGTTTAAGATTTAAAAGCAATTCTCCTTTCTCTATGAAGTACCATTGTGTAAATTACAATTTTATACTGCCACAGTCTTAAACAGAAGTTTAAAAAGATCTATGAAATTAAGACAAAGATAAAAACCAGAAACAACATAGGAATCCTTCGCTACTAATCACTGAATGCAATATAAACTTTCACAGATGTCAAACTACCACCACCACCCTTCATACTACATACTTGCTAACTTTCCAGAACAGAAAGTGAAAGAAGTGCCTACAGAAAAATGAAACCATGGCACAGATCTGAAAAAATTTTCAGTATGTCATCTACAATATATAAGCCCAACATAAATTGCAAGCAGTCATTGAAAGACATTCAAAACTATAAAAATTGCTTTCTGTTGCATTATTTTTTCCCGCTCATGGTCATGTCGCTTTATGTTTCACATTATTATTGCTATTATTATAACTACAGGCAACTACTTCTCTCATTTCACCTAAGCTCTACATCTTCAGCCCCTCTCTCCAGTATTGCCTTGGATTTTTATTTTTTTGTGTCTTTTTGCTTCTTCCGCTAAGCTCCAGGGAAACATAATAGAACAGGAAGGAGAACTATGATCACTTTCCCCAGGCACAATTACAAGTAATCATTCTAAGAAAAAAAGAGCTTCCTCTACATACAAATCCCTTCCCCATCCTGTGCCAAAGTAAGCAATAGGCCTACATGAACACTTAGTACACAAACGGCATATGTGGATACAATTTAAGCAGATTTACATAACAAGTCAAATTGCATCCAGATTTCTTATGGGTACCCTTATAATTCCAACAGCTTTGACAGAAAATTTTTACTGAAAGTGAAGTATGTGGTAAACTCAGTTTCCAAAAAAACTAGCTGGCCAGAGCTCTAGTGATGCTGATCAGAAGAGAATGGGTTTCAGTCTAGAGTATTTAAACAAGTCATTATTATGCAAGTATATTTCAGGTCAGATGCAAAATTTCATTCTATTAGTTCAAGTACTTTCCTATGCTGTCTTTTCATGTAATTTTTGAAATTTTTTAGATAAAGGTTTTTTTCTTTCTTTGCACAAAAGCAAAAGTTACAAATGTTAGCCAAAAAGGAGACAACAGGAAAAAATACATGCCTCTGAAAATGTTTTACAATAAAACCAGAAGTGCGATCATGTACACTGTTTTGCGTATAGGATGATCACATAATATAGAAATAAAAGCCACACAAGCCGCACATTTTGCCTATACAAATATAAAAAATGCAAACATTTTTATCCATAGGAGAAATTCATAAAGTATTTTCGCAAAAATACACTACGTGCACAACATGCTGTTTACCTTGTAAATTCCAGGACGTTTAGCAGTTCATATCTCTCCTCCTGTCCCAACTGAAGGAAAAATAAAAAAAGGTGAGAATTAATGCAAAAAACCTCAAGCAAAAGAACCAAAACCAACCAAACATCTCAACAGATATGTACTATGATACAGTTATTCAGAAATTATTTAATACAGCAAGAATTAATACAGCATATTATAATGTTACTGCAATGTACTCACAGACTCTATGATTACTGAGTCAGGTGTCCTTCCAGTGAATACAAACCGAAGATGCCTGGCTGCTCTGACCAATGCTCCTTCATCTGCAACAAGTCAATTGGTTATTTTGCAGACGTACCAGAAAACTGCTAGTTTACCCCCTGATTTAATGAACACTTTCCTACTTTTGACTTCCCTTTTCCATTATAGATTTTTGAGATTATATATGGTGCTGGAAACTCTTTGTTTCCCCTGTTAAAAATGATTAAACGAGTTTACTGTTCAGAGCAAATAAGCCCCCAGAGGAATATGCCTCTTGGCTCAGTAATAAGAACATCCTCTTCAAAGCACCTAGGCAAGCACCTTCCTCAGTAGGGCACTGGACAAGGTTCATTTCTTCTAAAACAGAACTTACACAAAAAGAAAAGAGCCCTAAGTCATTCCTGTAAATAATAGATAGCTTCAATGCCTACATTCAGGAAACACTTCAAGCAGCAACCCAGTCTCCCATAGGCATCAGTTCTTTCTGAATGGCTCAGGATGCCAGAACGGAATTTGCTCACAATGCCCAATAAAACATTGCCAGGACTCAGCTGGCTTTATTTATGGCCCTACCTCTAGCCTTGTTTTCCAATTGTTGAAGGACACAAATTAGAGAGATTGCCACCTAGGAGCCAGGGCAGACAGGGAAGTGGAAGGACAGAAAGTCTCTGTGCTTCATATCATTTCTCCCATTATAACTTGTTATATAATACATTAGCAGAGCTGAGTGTACTTTAATAATTTTGCTGTGCTGTAACATTTTCTGAACCCCCAAACTGTCTATGAACCACAAAAGGCTTGAATCAGACCTTTTGCACTATAATCTTTTATCAATCTCTAGCAGAACTTATCACAACTTATGCCCTATTAAAAATATTTCTTTTTAATTTTTGATTACACAGGCTTTGTTCTAAATCAATACCATGGTTACCAAGTACAGAACAGGTTCACAAGCAAGGACATCAATCTGTCTTCTGGTTTGATTTATATTTGCATTTGAGCCGTTCCTTCCGTCTTTCAAAGCAATCTGGCAACACCTTAGGAAGTCTGCATGGTTAATCACCCTTCGCCCTTACATAACCTACAGGACATCCATATGTATTTTCTAAAGCAAATAAAAAAAGTCTAAGTCCTTTTCTGACAAAACTGATTTTATCTGACATAAATTCTTTTTTTGAGGGTTATGTTTTTTTTTTTAATTCTGGAAGATATTTGAAAAAACAATAAAATCTGAATAAAATTTGCTTGTAAGGTGACAGAATACTGTATGTTCACTCAATTGCTTGAGTCTCACCTGGAGATGCTGCTTGATATATAATTTTATCACCTTCTCTTTCTGGAACTGCTGTATGACACACTGCCATCATTGTCAAAAACTCACATATTACAGGTGCAGTTGGCTAAAAAAAACAAGTAAATCTGTGATTAATCATTTAAGCAATAACTAACTGAAATGTAATAATAGATATGGACAAATCATCGTCAAGAAAAAAATAGTGAAAGACATTTCCTCTCATCAACAACTAAACAAACCAGGCATTAATTACAGCATCCAGAATAAATTCTTGCTGCTGTATTTTGGTACTGGCTATATAGATAATATTTAGTGATATTTGCTATCATAACAATGAAAAGTAGATAACCAGAAACATAGAACAATTCAAATAAGCATTTTATAGGACAGATAAGTCTAAATGCTGTATTGAAAGAATTTTACTTTATTCACTGAAGTCTCCTTTAATGTTGTCTTTTATTAAAAATAGCCCCTTTTACATTCCTTTTGCCTAATACTATATTTGACAACACTTTTTTTAAGAACCTTCAGAAAGATGTAGCAACCAAACCCCAAAATCATGTGGAAAATCCTGCAAGGTCAGGCAGACAGCTTTTAAAGGAAGACATTTAGATAAATGTCTCGGGCACTTCAGAATCTACAAAGCTGAGACAATTTAAAATCAGTTAGCCAAAAGAGTGTATACATGCAAAATTGTTGATTGTTTTTGATGAATACAGCTAAAACCCTTTTATTAGTACAGTTAAAATTGGCAAAACGAATGAAGCAAACATGGCTGTTCAAAAGAAACCCCAGCATTCCCCCTAAGCTCAAAGAAGATGCCAGCTCAATTGAGTTTTTGTAGCATATCTATAGCACTCAGGTAAGTAGCAGACTAAGAATCCAAACAATGAAGATAACATTACAATTACTCTATAAAATACAACAATCTCTAAAGACCTAATTTAATTCCATAGTGTAGAAACACTAATGGGAGCGGGTTCCTGTCCTCTTCCACTGATGGAAGAATGAAGAATGTAAGATTATTACATTTCAGACTCATAACATCTGAATCATACCATAAAAAAAAAAAAAAAAAAAAAAAAAAAAAGGGCTGGATCTAATTACCAAGTATCAACAACAAACAGTTACTGAAGTATTCATAAGAGCATGCTGATTTTGTGTAAATACATTTTTTATTTATTTTCCTTCAAGGTACATAATCTTTTGAGTTACTGAAAGCAATGGTTTGATTCCATAAAACAACAGTAATTGTTTCTATATAACTTACATGATTGCTTTGAAGATTCTCCAGTAATGATGAGTCACTAAATGTTTTTTCTTCTCCATTTTGTGAGCCCTGCCTAGAAATAATTAAGTAGAAAAGAGATCATTAGCATATTCTTAACAATTCATATCCAAATCATTCACACTAATGCGCTAAGGTCAAATGCAAATTTTGGTTTGTGGCTGTTATAATAAAGGCTGCAATCATATACTGTGAGAAAATGAAGTGAAAAGGTACTTGTTTCGCATCTCCAAAGTTTATCTAATTTTAAGACATTGTGATTTATATCAATACGCTTAAATCCAGCAGAGTTTCTCAGCTGACTTCAGGAAATGTAAGACAAAGTGAAAATAAATCTACAATATAAGACTAGGGCTTCTCATCTTCTGATCTCTAGAATGAGCTTATTGAAGAGACTAAGAACAAGATATGCTCGACAAGACCACATTTCTTTGAGAAATCAGCAGTTTTGGAATAGGTTTGCAAACGTCTGCAGAAAAGAAAGTCCAGTATCTGAAAGAGGTAAGCAAACTGAGTTCAGACATCAGGGAAGTCAGGTTTGTTTTGTATTACTCATAACCAAAAAGGAACCTAGTAAACTGATATGATATGTATATAGTATGATAAAAGAAGACACAGCAACGATAGTGAAGTGGGAAGGAAGTGAACAGTTGGAAAGTGGGGATGGTTCTGGAGAAATAAAAAGTCATACAGTAACAAATCTCATATTGCACAAATCTTCTGGCTGAAGGTAACAGCTCAAAAATGTAGATACTTCTAGATACTTCTAGGAAGACTCATTACTGCTGCTGACTGTTGAGTATTAAGACAATCTAGATGAGTTTGAATATCAGTGAAACAAAACAGTGCTGAAAAGTGAACTGATTTGGAGGAAAAATTTACTTTGGATCTTGCCTTGGCTCACAATCTTAGAACAGAGCAGACACGTTTGGTGATTTAAACTGAAGGATAAGCCATATACATCAAAGGCAGTCTAAAGATTCTCTATGAAACCCAGAAGTGAGCTGTTTTAGTCCTGCACTACCATGAAGGAATATAAAGTGGCAGTACCTCCTCTATATAATTACTCAAGGACTACTTTTTCTAAAAATCTTTTATTAAAGTGAAAAATTCTAAGCATCCCCATTCACCATGACTTTTTTCTTTAAAGTGCAAAGCAAATAGATCCTGAAATGCCAAATACTAACAATTTCAGACACATTACATTTGTTTAGAGTCTAGGTTCCAGCTTTGTTTGCTTAAAGTATTCTGACAGGAAGACTTCACAATATTTTCCAGATTCTCAGTGCTAAAAAAAAGGAAAAGTATTTGCAGGTATATGTTGTGCCAAACTGGAAAACAAATTTAAATTATTTACAATTCAGTACATTAGTGATTTTAGGACTAGAAACGTTGTTGTCATAAATAGATTTTATTAATTAGAATAGACTCACAAAAAGTTGTCTTCTGAAGTACCTTATTTCATAAGTATTTACAAGATGTTCATTGCTTATAAAGAGGGAAGGTTTTTTTTCTTTGGAACTACTGTTCAGGCATTAGTTTATCCATTCCAAATGTGCTTATAAAGATTTTTATGTGTATTAGTGAAACCCAGTCTTATTTCATAAATATCTTATAAGCAAGCATGCTTAATTTCATGTAAGTATTTCATTATTTTAATGAAACCACTTGTGTGCAGTTAAGAACACTTGTACATTTCTGTAAGAAACATCTTGCTGCTACATCAAATGAGGATATTCAGGTCAGGTAAGATTCTGGGGTGCACCTGTATGCCACTTTTTATGTGTACGTGAGGGGGATATTATAGGTTTTTTAATCTAAAGAAAGAATTATTAATTCTAATCAAGCAAAGCAAGCTATTTTTCTTTCAAACTTTTAAAACATAAGACAGCAACATATTACAGTTTTGTGTGACATATCTTGCTATGAGTTTGAAAAAACACAACAGTGACAACTTAAAGACTATAAATGACATTTTTCCTCTGATCATTGAATGGCATTACAAATATTTAGTTTAAGAAAGTACAATAAAGAAGTAGAAGGCATCATGCAGATAGTACTAGAAAGGAAGCCAGGTCTTAGCCCTTCACGAGGTACCTGTTAAGGTGTTTATGTTTGCCCCAAGTAAATTTGGGTACTTTAATCTCAGTTTCAGTTAAGAACTAGGTAGTGCTCAGATTCTAGTGCTAATAGTGCTATCTACATGAAGTAAAATATTAACAATAACATACTACATATTTTTCAGTCTCAAATATGGACTTTTTCAAACACATTAGAGATTATAAATAACCTATTACTAAGGAACAGCAGAAAAGTGCGATCAAAGTTACCTTAATACCTTAAATGACAAAACTTTCTCTCCAATACACAATTCTGAGCTGTACAGGATTGTCAGTAACTGTCCTGTACTTCAGTCACCCTATTAGCAATTCTATTCCAGAGTACACAGCTTAATGCTGTAGAATTGTGATGGCGTGAATTTGTGCAAGACCCTGTCGATCCACATCAATTTGAAGCTAAAGTAACTTTTGAGTAAAATAGCTCACATTTAGCTCTGTTTCAAAAAATCTCTTTCACTGGTTTTAAGCTTGAATCTTCAACAAACACCACATACTAAATGATCTTTAAAGCTTACCAATCATCTGAAGGAACATTATAATCCTCAGGCTCGGGGCAATGGCTGCACAAGAAGTAAGGAAAGAATAGAAACAGGGAGAGGAAAAGTAATCACAAAGACTAAAAAGTGGATCATGTATAAAAAAAGAAGTTAGTTAATGAAATTGAATTACTAAAAAAGTTTTAAAGGTACTTTAACTGAGTATAAGAGCATTCATAAAAGCCGCCTTGATGCTGTTCATGCTACAGTACTGTAATTCAAATTCTTGTTCACCCTGTGTATTATTTAGTGGAAAAGCATGTGTGTACATAAAATATGAAGTATGGACAGTGATACAAGTTTTTGCAAGTATGAGGGAATAGGTCTTTATAGTAACAACATTAAAAAGACTGAGCGATAGAAAGAAAAGTATACTGAAGGTGTGCTACAGTATTTAAACTTTATTTTTGCTCCTCTTTGCAAAAAGACATGTCATGACTGAAGTGATATTACTTATAAGAGGTATCATGTCATAGTCACAAACAAACTGACTCCTAGTTGCAGACATTGCCAGGTATAAGTTTATTTTAGCTGTAGAACTAATGCATGGATACTCATGCACAGGCAGAGGAAAAGAAAGGCACACAGATAAAGAAAATACACAGAAAAGTATATAAAAATACCTACCCATAAGCAATCCCTGCTACAGTACACTTCTTAAATTGCATGACGTTGCATGTCAGGGTACCCGTTTTGTCAGAAAAAATGTATTTGACCTAAATGAATGATAAAATTCATTATACATTAACATTCAACAGTTATCTACATTTCTAGCAGAATTCATTATTATCAACACACTAAATATTTTTACCAGTCCTGCAATATTCTTAGTTTATAGAAAAAAAGCCCATACAGTATATAAACGTGGCAGATGTTACGCATTTCCAAACACAGCAATCAGCTGAGCTGTCAGGAAGCTGAAACTTGCTTCAGCGCGTGGTGCTGTACTGAACTATCCTTCACTCTGGGTATTACTGAAATGCAAGAAACTAGTGAAGACCAATGGCTTCGCTAGTAAAATATTCCATTTCTAACAGAAAGTAATATGGTACAAGTAAAGTATCTACATGCATTTCTAAACCCCTCATTTTGACATAGAAATACCTCCCTCAAGCCAAAACGCTAGTAAAAAACCAACAGTTCAGGAATGCCAAATTGCAGGAATAGAAATACATTCCTTTCTACCTACTCCAGGCCTCCCATTTCCCTAACCCTTCCTCTCTGAAACTACCAGTTAAAGCATTTTTAAATATTAAAACTGTAATACATGTGTCTGTGATGTATTTAAATGTAGTTCAAACCTAACCTTAAGAACAACGTTAATCTATGGAGAAATGGTCTGTGATGACTGTTAGTCAAAGGTAAATTTCAATTCATTAAAATGTATTCTCATTAAAAAAATCACAGTACTCTTCATTAGCAATTAACTGCGTTATAGGTGGAGCTAGTAAGACTATGTATTAATAAAATTTACTCTGCAGCTCCTATTTAGAGATTTTGTTTTTGAGGGATTATGACTCAGCCACGTGAGTAGTTCGAAGAAATCTTCCATGCCAGGTTTATGCCCCAAACTGTATTTTTTGTGTGGCTAGAATGGAGAAGCAGGAATTGCAGCTAAGAAAACTCAACCTTTTTTTCAGACACCTAAGTTTTGCCATTCTTAAAATCTCAAGATCTCTTGGGGGAAATAAAGCAGTGTTTGTTCATTTAATACTGGTTTCAAAAATTTAACTCCCGCATATTGCAAAGTGGTTTGAAATATATCTGACAAAATGAAGAACAGAAATAAGCAAAGACTAAAGCAAGAATATAAGTTTTCTGAAATGAATCATCACATCATTTTAATAATCTAGATTGTAAACCCACATGAATAATTTCAATACATAGTTAGAACCAGTATTTTTTTCCCCACCTGTCCAAGTTCTTCATTGAGATTGGAAGTACGAGCCATTGCAGCAGTGTCCGTCGGTTCATAGTGCATGTCTATGTCCTACAGATAAAAAAAGAGCATCTATATTTAAAAAGTAGCCTTCCATAACTTATTACAAAAAGTATCTAGTACATAAATAGAACAAGCGTAGAATAGCAGACTGAACATGAATACAAGTTCTCTACTGATGATAATTTCAACATGCGAAGCCATAGACACAATCACATCACTTCCAAAAGTCTCCAGAAAAAAATTAGATTTCCTCTTCAAAACAAAAATCTGTATCATTCTTTGAGACTTTACTCTGATCATTTCCAGTGATTTGTATTATGAAAAAATGTTGTCCCCATATATCTAAAATAGATTTAGCAACAAGCAGAACTACTACATTGTAACATTTAGAGAGAAGTCAGTCTTATCTATTTATACTGTATGTACAAACAGCCACTTTGAAATAGCAAGACAAATATACTTTGAGATAAAAACATGAAAGTAAATTTAAGAGTACACAATAAATGTATGGTACATTATATTTTTTACTTTTTAAAAAAAAAAAAAGGATCAGACTTTATTTTTAAATACCGTAAAAGATTAAAACATTGTGAAGTATGGCAATGTAGAGTAACAGATTGCAGATGACCAACTTCTCTATACAAATATGATATGCATACACACAAAGAAAATGTTTAAGACAATAAAAGCCCAGAGTCACAGATTAAGATAAATTTAAAACACCTAATCCCTTATTATGTGAAATGGGGAGGAAACAGAAGTTAAAACTGTCTTTCAGATTTGTTGTATAAACAGTTGCCAATCTACACATTCAAAATGGGTCAGCCTTTGTTGCATATTTATTCTAGAATACATAACATAAAGGAATACCTTTGTTGCGTATTTATTCTAGAATATAGAACATAAAGGAATACCTTTGTTGCATAATACTACCAGACACTGGCTTTGTACAAACAAAAAAAAAAAATCACATTAAATTCTGGTGGTGGTGGTGGTAAAAATCAGCAAAACACGTAAAACACCCAAAACGTGGGTTATGCTTCGAAAGATGAAATTAAACTCGACAAAGCTCCACTAGTCTGCAAAACACTTCTGATCATTCTGGATGAAACTGATACCTGAATATTAATAATGAGGAAGTACAAAGTACATAAAAACATGTTCCAAAAACTGATTTGGTGCATGTATAAAAGAACTAAATAAAAACATTTATTATTACCTTCACAGATTCCAGTAATAATAAACAGCTTAAGTGTTTACATTAAGAAAAAGTCTTAAAAAAATGTACATAGACAAGCAATCAATCATTTCACTTACTTGTAAACCACTTGATTTTAGAAGTCAATGCATATTGTAAAAATAATATTTACCCAATTTATGAAATATGCCTGGATAAATTTAACAACTTCAAGCGTAACCAACAAACTGATTGGAATAAGATTATTGAAGAGAATGATAAAAGTCAAGAAGTTCAATCCAAAGTTGCTTGCTCCGCCATCTGCCAAAAAAAAGCAAATAAAAACCCCATTTAAGACCATACTTGAAAGTATGTATATACAGTGTGTTCAGAGAATTGCACTAACTTTTGAAATTATTTTTAAGATGTTCTGTATCTAAGGAGGAACTTGAGATTTAATTACAGTATGACTTATCTATATAGCGGAATTCAAATTTATAGATCTTGGCCATCTTCTCCAATTTCTAAAAAGCAAACTTACCAGTCATTCTCTTTTGTTACATTTTAAGATCATAATATAGAAATCTCTTTCTATAGCAACCAAATTATAAACTCTAAATTTTAGAATTTTATATTTTTTAATGGGTAAATGTGGAGTGGAATGACTTTTTCTCTATCCACCCTCACACCTTATTCCCTCCCTCCAACCCAGCAAAATGCTTTGAAAAAGGTAAACTCACACCACAGGAAAAGAAGAAATTAATTTAGAGAGTTTAATAAAAGGTCTAAAAGAACTTGGAATGTGAATATTAACATATATAGCAAGCAGTTTTATATTACGTTTCCCTTTGAAAGTTTTAAATAACTCTAGTAGTAGCACCTCAGGGAGGCTGCGAATGGGAAATACCAAGAGGGAAAAAGATGTAGGCTGCCTGTCTGTATTCAAAGATCTCTCGTAGAAAACCAGCCTCAGACAGGTTTCCACTGCCTATGGAATGTGGATCTGGTTGTTACTCTAAGATCCAAGAGAACAAGTTTTGGATACTGTTATTAATATCAATTCGAGCATCAAATAACATAGAAGTCTAAAAGAGCAGAGAGCTAACATTCATCATGACACTTATATTCTCAATAATGACTACCAAGATTATAGGAAGTTTGATACCTATTGCTACCTGTAAATAAATAATATTCGGATATTTATTGTTAACATTACCACTTTTTTATCATCCACAAGCAACAGATTGTTCTAACTAAATACTAACAGCATTCAGAAAGACAGGGTACTGCTGGGAACCCGTTTCACAAGCATACAAAACTTAAATAAAGGGAAAGGAGAATAAATTGCTTCTTACGTATTAAAAGTACCTGCTACAAGAATAACTATGACCTGAATGCAGCTTTAAAGGGCATACCTTACAAGACCCAACACAATTTCATGTAATCATAGGGCATATATAACAAAATAAACTGAAAAGGATAATCACTTCAAGAACAGACAAAATATCAATAATGACTATTTCATGTTTCTTTTTTCAGGACTAAAACCAAAAGCTTCTGAACTGCTTCACTACTGTAGTAACCATCATATTCTGAAAACTTTTGCATTTCCCAGAAAAGACAAAAAAAAAAAAAATCACTGAAAAGAAGAATCAGATGAAAAATAACCAACGAAGCCCTTCTAAAGCCATCCTTTTATATTATTGGAAATTATCAATACTCCATTAATAATTTCACTTCATCTCAAGTGATTTCCATCACCTCAAGATGGAAATATGAAAGTTAAGTTTCTTCCTTAAAAAAAAAAAAAAAGTGTTTCAGCATCAAAAAGAAGAGAAGCAAAGTTCTCAATAAACAGAAATTCATCATAAATAAACTGTTTCCTTCAACAGAAACTTCGGAAGAGTGCCTTCAAATCAAAATTCTAGGATTTTTCTTTTAAAACTTACCAAACCACTCCATAATGCCTACTTTGATGATTACTGTCAGCAGCTTTGTATTCAAGACTGTTGTTTCAGGAGCAGAAAGTCTAGTTCTGGTTGAACTGCCTAAGTAAAGAAGGCTCTAGGCCCACCATAAGAAACTTTGAAAACAAGAATAATTGACCACAAAGTATTTTTATGACAACTTCCTGTAAATCTAATTCCCTCACTGAGGGTCAAATTATGTCAGTGTGCTGCATGCTGCCATGAAGGCACACAAAACATCACATTGCCTTGCATCCACTGCGAGTACAGCTGCCCAGTACAATATGTTAGATGAGATCAGTTGTGCCTGTTTTACTTTCGTTAGGAGCAGTCTGTTAAGATATGATGTTGGCAGCCAATAACTAGTTAGATTCCTGTAAAGTAAAAATGATAAAGCCACAGCATCATTTGCTGGGAGGTGGGAGCTTAAAAAGTCAGAAGAGTCACTGCAGCTTTAAATGTAATCCATCGGTAACAGCTGAAAATGGCTTTAGTCTGGTGTCTAGGAAGCTGACTGTTTATGCCAGTGGAATGTTGATACAGACCTTGCTCAGCTGCAGAGATGTAGCAGCAAACAACAAAGCTCCCCTTCCTGAATTTAGCAAGAGCTCAAACAGCACAGTAAGGTAAACTTTATACTTTCTGTGATATACCTGGCCTAATGGCTTCAGCCAACAACCAATAAAGAAAGACTGAACCCCCCCCCCCGTGTAAAGGATGGTAATTACCCTTCTTTCCAAATATGAAACACATTTCAACACTAAAATATTAATATATTATTTTACATCTTACAGTTTAGATCAAGATACCAGTCTCTTCCAGTATGCCTTCGATTCCATATAGCTGAACCAATAGAGCAGATCAAAGACATGGCAATAAGGATGCAGAACAGAATCAAAATCTGAATATTTGTAATTCGTTCCACATTAGACATTTTAAGAGGTGGACTTGTTGAATTCTGCAAAAGACAAAAAACCAACAGTGGCTATTAAACATTAGAAGAGGTAGACACAGCTCTCACTTTTGAAACTGTATGGTACTGCACGCTTTTCTAAATATTCTCCCAAATATATTATTATCATAAATGGCATAACTGTCTCACTCAAAAGAAGAAAAAAAAGAAGCAGCTTATAAATCCATGAAGTAGTGCTTTAGATTTCTGTCACAAGCAGTTTAAACAATCACACAGAACACTCATAACAGCAACAGGTAACAGTAAACATTAAAAATGAATGTGCATACACCTTATCAGTGCTACAGGAGACAACTGCTAATACAAACAATCAAACTTTTTTAAATAACTGTTCTACAAATCAGAAAAGCAGTAAGAGACATGCATGACCAATCTGAAAGAATTCTATTTTCTCAACAAATGCATCTCAATTTTGATATTTCAAACAGCACTAGGAGAAGCCATTTCATAGTCTGAGAATGGTTCTCTTCCTTCCTTATTTTGCAAATGAAGTTTCACTTTCATTTCTTACAAGTATGCTTACCTTTGCACTTGAAAGCAAGCTCCACAAGAGGACAGTTTTAGGAGCAGTCAAAAATAAAAAAACATAAACAGGCAAAGTATAGTGATCCAACTTGCTAACAAAATAGGTTTCAAAATACAAGTTACAAAATAGAATCAATGAATATGCTTTCTAGTGTAAAAACTACTCTGTAGCTAAGTGACTGATAATAACAAGAAATTGCTTTATTTTTATTGGTTTTAATTCATAAGATGCTCTATTACTGACATAGTAACTACATACAACTACTATAGCGAATCTAGCCAGCTTTTCTGAAAGGATTTTCTGTGCTGTATAACGGCAAAATAAGTTAACAAACCAGATAATTTAGAGAGAAATCCAAGTGACAAACCTGCATAAGTTTTGTGTCGTGTCCCGTATAGACAACTATCCCATGAACCCACTGAGTATTTCTCAACTGAGCTCCTCGTAGAAGAATCTGATCAGATCCCAATGGAACGGTACTAGAAGGAAAGAGTTTTATATTTCAGCATTAAGACAACCAACATCAATGAATAAACATAACCAGCAGTTGTTGAAACTTATTAGCTAATTTCTCAAAACATAGACTATTACTGTAAATATACTAGGAATCTAATTTTCAGAGTTAACTTCTTGGGAGTCTTGACAGAGAGAAAACTGAACAGTTTAAAGCAAGTCCAAAACTGTAAGTTTACAAAAATATTACTTACCGCTTAATTTGACTATGGACAATAAAGATATGGTACTACTTAGCAAGCATACTGAAACTAACAAAGGCTAATTTTCCTGTGATTTAGGATTACATCTTTTTTTTTCCTCTGAATTGTATGCTGAAACTCAACTACTTTTACAAAAATTGATTTTCCAAAGCAATTTTCAAGTGAAATAATTTTCTGAACTATCAACTTAATCCACTCTTCCAGTGAAATACATATCCTTTATGAAAATGTCTAACTCTTTAAAATTCACAACAGTATTTCCTGCACCTTCTTTAAATTGCAAACGCAACTAAATTTCCTTGTGTTACCCTTTTAGAACTGCACTGAGTAAATGAGCAACCAAACCTCGTAAGACACTGGAAACATTTAACTGTTTTAAATTCAGACAGATGACTTCATACATACACTGGAGCTCAGGTTTTTCTTAAAATATAAAAACTTTAGGTAATTATTACTCTTTTCCTGGGACAAACAATACCCTATTTTTGCATTTTTCTTTCTACAAATACGAGCTAGCAGTTCACTGTATAGCTAGTATTTACACAGTCAATATACAGTGTATACAGTATACACTAGCTAGCTAGTATTTACACTGTCAATAGTGCTCTAGTATTTGGCATTCTTACATAAAACTGTTATCTCTACAGCTGCTTGAAACCAACACATTATGAAGATTACATATACAGCGCTTAGTGACAGCAACTATATCTCTGATATATAAGCTATAAAGAGGAAGTCATGATACTTGGTGACATTTTTGGTAGCACAAGAACAAAGTCGGTCTCAGTGAGTAAGTTTCAGGTGATAATTTGTTCTGGAACGTCATATCCCCTTCTCCTCTCATACACAAGTTTTTAAGATTCAAAGACTGCAAGTAAAGAGGAAAAACCACATTCTTCCTCCTGTAAAATTAACAGTGGCAATATTAATTTGCAGAAACTAGAAAAAAATATTTGATCTGGAAAAATATTTGAGTGCTTTCAGATAAACAACAAATAAATAAAAGCACCACTCCGCTACAGCTCAGTCCAGTTACTTCCCAGGAAACTAGCACAGAGCACGCTGACTGTTTAAGGAATCATTCTCCCCACCAAGTATGTTTCAGCAACTGAAACGTTGAATGACACTGCCATGGAAAATAATTTACAGGTGCAGGCTCTTCATCAAAAGAAAGAATTGGAAAAGTGAAATATAAAACATACTGAGATTTACTTGTTTTCTAAATCCAAACTGTATTGCTCTTGTATTTGAGATGTGTTCATTTTACTGCAAAATTAAGTGAATAAATGTCCCTTCCAGTACAAAAGGAACTGCTGGGGTTTGAATTCCACAAGAATCATTTAGAGGGACTCCTGTTGCCATCAAAGATTGCTTCTGCACCAATGTTTATTAGCAGTTCTGAATCAAAATCATTTTAAGACTTTTAGACCACAGCAAAATACATAGACATTTCAGATAAGGAATGGATTATATGTCATTCCAAGATTAATTAGGTACTTTTAGTCTATTAACATTGACAAGAATGTCACAGAAGATGGAAGGCATATAACCAAAGAAAGTTACTTTTACGTTCCTCACAGATACATTTGAAACCTTTTCAACTATGGACCTTCTCCAGAATGCTGAAAGACTTTGTCCCTTCTACTAACACAAGAGTCTCTTAAAAGGCAGAAGCCAAAACCTTCCACTCTTAATTTTTGTAGGTGAGTTCTAAGATTCTTCCTGACACCTCCTGATCTTCCTCTTTGTTTTTCCCTCTTCAAAACTATTAAGATCATGCAATAAAGTCCCCTCTTGATTCTTTTTTCCATTAGGATACTGGCTCTCAACTGGATACCCTTCTCCACCTTGGGGCAGGAATTTATCCTCAAGGGTCTGTTATTGGAAAGACAATCAAATTGGAGCCAGTGGGAGCTGTCTCCAGCAGAACTGCTGCATGGACCAAGGAGATAAAAACAGACAGTAAAACAACCAGAGACATAAGAAGCTCAGATCTCCCAGGTTTCACACTGACCTCTCATGAGGTGATGGTGCAATGACTTGACAGAGCTCTCAAGTCTCTATTTCCTGGCATCAGCCTTCTCAAAACTGCTCCAACTTATCTGATTCTTCTTGTGTTCTGTGTAGCTAATGACCCCTCAGCAACACACTTGGGTTGCATTCAGTAAGGGATATTCTCAATGGTGAATTACCCTTTCAGCATACTTTTCTGTCGGACCTATCAAGGGTATATTAAGAACTAATAATTTCTAGGAAAAGCTTACATATCAACATGTTTTTCTTAACAAGCATATTTCACTGTTATTCAAAATTTTCTTAAGAATGTCTTCAGGAAAACATTTACTTTAGGTCTGGAAAATCAATATCTGCTCTTGTTTTTAACTTGCTCACCCTTTTTTCTCTGAGCCACTGTCTAATCACAATTTCAAATTTATCCAGGCTAAAGAACTTTTCTCTTTTTTCTAGCTAATTGTCTTCATTGTCTCAAACCAAGTGACATGCTTCTGTATATTCATGAGCATAACAAAGAGCTGCACACTTTGGAGATAAGAGCTAGCACACTCAAAAGCTGAGAATACCATGAAAATTTTTTTGGCCTTTTAGTTCCACAGATTCAGCCAAAAGGCATAATAATTATAGTTGAATTCTACCTCCTTGAATACTGAGTATCCAAAATTAAAAAAGAGAACCTTTGTTTTTTGGAGCTGCTCTCCCATGAAGAGAAAAAGACTGAATAGGTCAACCAGATACAACATGTATAGCACTCCAATGAGTTATCTCAAGGGAAAGAAGAGGGAGATACATTCTCAGTATCCTCCACTGTTTTTGTAAAAACATTAAGATGGTAGTGGATAAAGAGGAAATCACAGCTGCTGGATCCACATGATCTGGTAGGAAGTTTTTAAGGGTCTGTATAAATAAAAATGAGTTAGATGAACCTGTGCCACCTCTAAAATGAGCAGAAAGAGAACTCATTCCTGATTTTTCAGGTTGAAATATGGTCAGGATCCAAAAAGAGTTACTTACCTGCAATTCTTTTTCACTGAAGGTAAATATTATATTAGAGCCACACTTTTGGAACTATCCTACTGCACAGTAACTATATTAAAAATATTCCAAAACTGAATCTCTCAAGTGAAAAATTGCTTGACCAGCAGATGGCATGCTCCTACACATTCTTGAGGCATAGTAGCCATCAGCACATTCAATGTTTCTTTTTTTTAAGTCAGATTTAAAAATTAAATAATTAGATTAAAAAGAAAAATATGCTTTTCTCTCTAGGCAGGGAGGAAGGATGAATGTGTGGATCTATTATAACTATTACCTTCAGAGAAGAATTACAGGTAAATGTTTTTCTCTTCTTAACGGCAAGTACAGTGGAATTATAATAGATCCACACTCTTGCGACTGAAAACTCCTGGAATGCATCTGTAAGAAATCAGTAAATAAATAAAGGAATATATATCAAAAAGGTATTTAATAATTAGTTAACACTATATATATCAGTCTAAAACCACAGACATGAATAATACTGTATATGGAGAAATAAATGCCTACCAAATAAAAAAGAAATCCTGTATATCTTTGGGAATGAAGGACTCAAAAATTCTGAATCTAGTACTGAATTTTATACTCCTAATACATCACATTTGCTTCAAACCCATAGAACAGTCCATACATCACTATTTTGTAAGCACTTAAGTATTTTAAGAATTTCTGAAGCAGTTCTACAAGCATGTATATTGCAATTGCACTGAATCTATCTATTTTTACAGAAACATACTTTCAGTAACCTAATGCATTAAATATCTTTTAGCTACAAATTAGAAGAATTTGAGGGATATAGTGACGGACTAAGTTCCACTCCAAACTTAGATGAACAAAAGAAAATAACAATTAAAAAATCTGACAAGCAACTACTTCTATTCAGCTTCTACAACAGAAAGTTAACAGGCAAGGGATGAGAGGTTTTAGTAGTGAGTTCCTAAGGATGTATTCTAGAACTACTAGAATTTGAATAGCACTCCCTTCAATTATGAATAGCTATTGCTTTATGAAGGTCAATTAGGATAAAATCCCCAAGTCGTAGACCATAGAAGTACGGTTTACCTATCATTTTTTGAAAGAATAAAGTCTAATAAAGAATACATCAGAAAAGACTTTTACCCTCTAGTCTTAACAGAATAAAGACTTTACTATTCATATTTTAACAACATATAGCTATCTACTGTTAGACTGAATATACTGAGATGATGTTCCTCAGATTTACATACCCATGCCCATCCAGCCTGATGTTTCCAACAAAGTCATAGAGATGTCGGTTTGGGCTCTCACATTCAATGCTGCCTGAAAGTCTCGTCAAGCTTTCTATGTCCTTTATTTCTGATGTTAGTGGCAAACCCTGTAAACAAAATTAGTTTGTCATGACATTAAAAATTACTTTCAAATAAATAAATCCATGTATTATAAATCTGATAGTGCAAAACAAAAACACCCCCAGTATTTCTATTGGAACAAATTGAGACTTCTCCACTTCATTGTCATACTGCTGGACGCTATAGACAGTGAAAAAGTCACCTTCAGACCTTGAAACATGATGATGAAGACGGGGTCATAACCCATCATATAACTCAGCAAGAATGTCCCTGCATGGAGACAGCATACTCAGTCAAAAACTGCTATTCCCTACTTAACCCTCATGGACAATATTGCCACTATCAGCTTCTTTCTGCAGGGCTTCTCCCTCATCTGTCCTCTAAAAGCAAAACCAATGTCCAACTACACCACCTTCCAATTATTTTCCCAAAGAAAAATCCTAAAACAAACTGCAAGGTATGGTTTAGGAGCAATCACTCCTTCCTTCTACTTAATTAACTGAACAAAACCTTGTATGATGTCAATAACCCCCAGCTTTTTATTCAAACCATTAAAACTTCATAATCTTCTTAAATGATCATTAATGTAACAAAATATATTTTTATAAGCAGTAATAGATAAAAATTAATAAAAATTCTCAAAAATGAAATTCCTACCTGTCGAATTTTTAAGTTTGTCTCACCATCTAAGTTAGATGTTTCGATGTAGCACATAGCTTGCGGTTCACTAGTAAGAAAAAAATTTCTTTAATTTCAAATTATAATGTCAAAATCCATGAACTTTCTGTCACCTTTTAACAGCTATATATACAATTGGGATTTTTTTTATTTTTATTTTTTCTTATAAATTCTTCAGAACTAGAATAATTTACAGCCAAATCTGTGAAACCAACAGTACTTTACATTTTCAGGAAAGGTTGCCAAAACCTACCTGCCTTAGATGAAACACTACTAAAAATGCTGTACATAGTAAGTTTTCTATGTTTGTACATGAGATTAAGATACAGGTGCAAACATAGTGCATTTGTAACGCCTACTACTGCAGGTAGCAGTAGTTTAGACATGGAAGTTTTCTTGTAAAGGGTTCTCTTATAAAAAAGGTCTAAATTATGCATAACACAATACAGTTTTTGAAATATTTGTCCTCTTCATTTGATTTAAAAAAAGCTTCTTTATAAGTGAAAAGACTTAAGTTTATACAGAACATTAGTACTTTAATAGTTCATCTAGTTGACATCTACTGATAAAATGCTTTTGCATTTAATTTTTTCGCTACAATTTTTGATGTGTAAGAGTGGTATTTTGTACAATACTTTCAGGTTTTAAAACATATTGCAACCATTATAGAAGTGTTCGCTAGGAAAACAGAGATACAGAAGGGCAAATTACTTTTCTGCAAGTAGATAATAAACAAGAACTGTTGTAACATGTCAAGATTTCTGAACTACTCCACTCAGCTTCCATTTTCTGGACATGAGGACAGAACACCCACTACTTATATCTTCAACAGAAGGACATTTTGATCTTGTAAAGGACCAGAGAAGTCATAAAAATCCTCTACAACTTAAAAGAATAAATGTTTACTCTCCACACCACTTTAAAGCTTCTAATATTTTCCTTCTATCTAGCATGAAATTCAAGTATCAAGTGTTTTTTAAAACTTGCTATCTTAAGGCAACAGTGGCTACTGATAAGCAACTTAACTTTATCCTGCAAGCATTTTAAAACTATGTAGGTTATTCTGATATTTTTGTAAAGTAAAAGCATCAAAATCTGATAAATCAGTATCACAAATATATTTTCTTCTTGGCAAACTTTTCTAAAAATGTAAGTAACTTGTTTAGATCTTTTGGATGGAATCACCTGTATAAAACATTATTACAATTCTAGCATTTTTATTAGCTAATAGTAAAAAACAAACAATATTTTTGTGAAGCACTTTTAACACAGACTAAGGCAGCAAAGACATTTTAAGTGAGAGACATGCTTAATTGTAATTACTGTAGCAGATAGCAGTGACCTCCAAAGTAAATAAGTTACAGATAGATCAAGGCAGGCCCATTGATTTTGTTAGGGAAAAAACAAAGTGCGCTAAGAGTGCAAACAATAGCATAAAGCTGACGTGTCTAAGAAACATGCATTTTGTCACAATACACAAGAACAGCGCTGCTTTTGCCATCGCATGCAGCAGAGATTGTGCAACATCCAAGTTTGTGCAGAGGGTCCTCTACCAGTCCTACCAACATTAAACTGGATTCTTTGCTGGAAATAGTGGGTTGGTATAAACACGTATACTCTTCTTAATTTGCTCTAAGGAATCAAACATATATTTATCCTGGTGTTTTACTGTGTGTTTATTCAATGACAACGTGTCTGATAAAATTTCATGGGGAGAGTGTAAGAACAAAGAGGACTGAAACAAATTTTCATTTCTTGGAGTCTTATCGTGTATTTACCCTTTAACGATCTGTACTTTTATCAACCGAACCCTTCCTAATTTTATAGGTGTCTGGGTTTTGGCAAAGAAAGGTGAACAGCAAAGCAAAGATTATCAGCACAGCAGTGTTCTTCATATTTGGTATATGAGGACCCACGTACACGTATCCTGTGCAACTGGTTTATTCTAACCTTGATGACAGACTGATGAGATCAGCTGGGAGATGCTCCCCATTGGTCACTTTCACTACTTCCCCTACTGCCACCTACACATCCCAGTTTGAAAATGATTAGAACAAAAATAAGTGACAGGGGAAAAATAAAAAAACAAAAACCAAACAAATGGACAAAGACAAAAAGACAGAGTTTGAAATTATTATACAAACAATACATGTTAATTAAAAATGTCTGATGACAATTTTTTCAAAATCTATTTTAATCAGGTCAGAAAGAAAAGAGCTAGAATATTTTCACTTTTACTCAACTGGATGGTTTTTACTATAAGGCACCAATTTTAAGCTGCAGAATACACTGATACTGTACAGTAAAAATAAAAAGCTGTTATATCTATTTCCCAACTGACAAAGCTTCTAGCCACTCCGTACATTAATTAAAAAAATAAAAGGCACAACAAAAGATTTTCCACCAACTTTTCTGAAAAGTCAGATTACAAGAACCTTTGCGTAGGCATGCCGAAATTTTGTATTTTGTTTCAGCTTTGTAAATTTCAATTTACACTAAACTAGCAAAAACCAAGCAGAATTAAATCTCAGATGTTTGTGTCCTTCCACTGTAAGAGATTACAGTTTCCTAAAGTAATTAAGATCTTATTTTCCAGAAACTGTTGCTGGTAAAAAGAACAAAGTATTATTATGAATTAAAACCAGGCCCAGAGGTTTGCATTGCTATTGAAACCTAAAATGTAATTGGGCACCAACAAACACCTGGAAAGCAAAACTGACAAGACTGTTTTCCTGGAGAAGGCATGGCCACGTGAAGATGCAGAGCATGTGCTGGTATGCAGGCAGAACAAGAGGTGACGCAGTAGCTCAGGGGTCTCTCCTGGAAGGAGGGCTGCAACAGGACTCCAGCAATGTAACTAAGCTGGAAGAAATGCCTGAGCTGGGCCTAGAAAAGCAACCACGATTCAAGGAGTCCCCTTTGCAAACTGGATCCTAGAAGAAAACCTGACCGGAAAATTCAAGGCGAGTAATGGTGACAGTTGGGACTGTCTGTTCTGTCAAGGGCAATAAAGTGAGGTTAAGCAAAGAGGTAACAGTCCTGACGAGTCCAGTAGCAGCTAACTATTACTTCAATTTATCAACACGTGAGGTAGGATTCCTTCAGGAGGACAAGGCTCGGAAAGGTGGCTTTGCAGGCAGTTGGTATTTGTCTGGATGTAAACTACAACTGGAGAACACTGCGATGCAAGTGTCCAAATCCAAAAGGGCAAAACAGTGAAGACATTAAGGCAAAGACTCAAATTTAGGAGCTTACTCCAGAAGATTATAAAGTTGTTCTGAGAGGATGCAACGTTTTGTTTGCAAAACACTAGGGTTAGCATGACAGAAGCTATTATCAGGCCAATAGAACAAGTGTTCTTTGCTGCATGGTGTATTGCATGTGAAGATAGTGGAGAAGCACCAATAAAATTTATAAATGCTTCTTGAAGTGCAGAAGTAGAAGGTTTATAAAGGATACTCAGTACGAAAACATCTCAAGTTATCACAAACATGAGTACTGAAGACAGACTGTGGGGAAAATTTACAGTATTATTTGGCAACTATATACTTGATAATAATTTAAGAGAAGTGTTTTAGAAACAGCTAGACTTAATTTTGAGACATAATGGAAGATGGAACAAACAATGTGCTAGTCTACACCACAGTCTGTCACAAAAACACGTAAGATCCTAACCTTATTAATTGTATATGAGTGGATTTATGAACTTCAGTGGGATTTACACCTAATCCATAATCATACACATGATAATGCTTCTGCTTGTGCCAGAAAAAAATATGTAAATTGCATTGTAAACATACAGTAATAAATGAAAATACAATTGATATTTAATTAATCATTGCAAAAAAATTCTTAGAGTATGTTGTCTATTGACCTGATCAAACAGATGTTGAAAAATGTGCATCTTCCACATAAGATGTGGATTTCTTAAATAAAACTGTCCAAGGAAATGATGATAAACAACCTCTGATTGTCCATGTAAAAAGAATTTGTAGCATGTAATGCTGTGACTAAGTCTTGCTTCCAGTGCTGAAATTATTCACAGTATATATTAGAGAATAAAGTGAATATTCAGCTCATAGACAGAGATAATTTGATGGTTCATATCTCATGTTCACTTTTTTCTTGATTCAACTATCAAAAATGGTGACTATAACCATTATAAACATTGCTGTTCCCTGCAATATATCCATTTTTAATTTATTTATAGGATGCAATTTGTTAGGTACATATGAAAAACTCAACCTGGTTAAATATAGCAGTTGAGGTCCAATTTTTTAGACAGAGAATCAGCCTTTTTTAATATTATATCCAACTACAAAATAACGTATTAAATTTTTCTTAGGGGTAAACTGAATGCCAGTGTAATCTTAAAACTGTAATTGCCACAGTTTAAAGAAACACTGCCTGAAATGATAAATGCCCGAATGAACAAAAGACTACACTTCAGAACAGCAGCATTTTTGTTTATTCCTTATTTCCTTGGAGCAATCACAAATAAATAAATAAATAAATGCAGGGTAGAGAAACCAGCCTCTACACTATAAGCATCAGTGGGCATCTCTACCTTGATGAGAGCAGTACAGTGTCAGCAGGTATATACTCTTTGCCTTTTATTATAACTATATCTCCAACATCTACCTGAAAGAAAACTGGGAATTGGTTAATGGTCTCAAACAAAATATGTTATCCCTTTGTTTTAAGCACAATAAATATTTACCTGCTGAATTTGCTAGAAAGACTGTTAGAAACTCACACACTTAGAGAAGCCTATAGGCATTAGGTACTCTGAATTAGGTCACTGAATTGTTTGGAAATCTGTTCTTTAATTGGCCTAATCTGATCTTCTCAATGCAGTTTTTTACTTTTGCTAGTTATTTTAAAATATTTTCATTGGAAGACTGAAGTTGAGGTAAAGAATACATTTACCTTCCCTAAATTCTTTTGCAATACGCTATATATTTTTTTTCAAGCTTTCAGGCATGGAAACCAATAAAACTAAGGGACCAGATAGCGTAACATTCAGTCATGGAAAGCTACCTTTAACACTCCCTCACTGACTACTGCGTAATAGTCTTTAAAGATCTCGTGGCTTAAGCCAAAGAATTTCACCAAATACCCAAAGCAACTAGTTTCTAGAAAGAAGTTTCTGCCTTGGCACACCAAACAATACTAAGGAACTGTACAATTTTGCCCTATGCAAATACTCCCATGTAAATCATATTATTCAAGTTATTTTCCACTGAACTTGAAGCCCACCATTTGACTGCAGTTTTGTCTGACTCATGACATCAACACTGACTTGACTTAAAAGTGCATTTTAAAAGACAAGAATTAATAGATTAAAAAATGAAATACAAAAGATTATACACTTTGCATTACACCAGTTAATCCTCATCAATGACAATCATTTGGAGAAATAAAGCAAACATTAAATCTGCATTACACTCTAAAAGTCACCAACACAAACACACACCTTTTCCCAGTGGACAATCTCCCATGCACCATTTCGTAGTACTGAAAAAAAAAGAAAAATAGAAGAAAGAGAATTTTCCAGTTGTACAATTTCACTGCAGTACACAGGTATGTATCAGATTCCTTATCAGACACAGCTCATTTACACAATATTTACAGAATGCCTTGTCAGGTCAAACATAAATTCAGGTCAAACATTTCAATTATACAGAATATATTCTGTCTAACAGCTTTTTGTACCATAGAATCTTATTATAAAGTCAATTAGAACATTTAACAGAGTCTGAGAATCAACAAAATCTAGTATAGATCATATGACAATGTGGTGCTTTCTAAATTAAATTAGTACTTGGAATAAAAACTTCCAAAGATATTGGAAATCATTCCATCAAAAACATTCCCCCCAAACTCATGCCATTTAACCTAAGATTTAGTATAGATTTTCCCCGGCTGTAGCAATTAACATTGCAAGCACACTCCCCTGTTCTAGTTTTAAGTATGGCTACTATTATATGAAACCCATGCCTTGTTTGCCAGTTAATTGCCAATATTGTCTTTTTAGAGAATAATAAAGTTATTTTCAAAAAAAGTGGATCAAAACCTGGGAATACATATGACCTTTACAGCTAAGTCTTCCTTGAGGTTCTGTCCAGACTGACCCCTCTTCTTGTAGATCTCAATGATTTCTGCCAGTCGTTACCTAACCTGCTTAATAACTTTAGGAAGAGAGAAATTCTGTTATCCTTCCTTCCCCAGATTTATGAGTGCTGATGTGCTCAGGACAATAGTAAATGAAGCAGTTCCCTTTCAGACAGTAAGCAGATATTTTAACGACTGTCTGGCCAATCAGTTGATCATTACACAAAATCTATTTTGACAAACCTCTTCCCTTCACCGGAAAAAACTAAAGATTCAGTAACACTGTCCTAAGGAAACCAAGACATTTGATGACTGTGCCACAAACAACCTACTTCCACCCCCTTGTGTAAGTAATACTGTTTGTGAAGCCATGGTATCAACCATGAGAGAACTGAAGAAGATTAAAGATAGACCTTACAGCAATGCAGATAACAAGGTTTCACAAATAGCTCAAGTACAGGAACTGCCAGGGGCATTCTGCAGGTCTGAAATGTAAATAAGCAGAGGTGTCCAAGAGCTTCTTAAGAAGTGCTGGCTGCAGAAGCACTTGCACTGCTCAAACACATCCTAAGGTCGTTTCACATGCATCCAAGCTGACCTAACATAGCATTGCCATTGCAAAGGGAAGGTCCTCTTCTGCCCTCACCCCATGAAAAGGTGCCTACATTCACTGCTTAATGCCTGCTGCCCCTGGTGTTTGTTGGACCCTTTCAGCAGCCAGTTTAACCCACTAAATGGAAAGAAACTGTCAGCTTTCCTTTCTGGATGTTTCCTGCTGGTTTAGACAGTTAAAATCAGCTCACAAATGGATAAGCCAGACTCATGAAAACATCCTGAGACACCTGAAATCTCAAGAGTACCCTAACTCTAGCTTGATCCAATAAGCTTTTAAGCACAATTAACATACATTGACATTCAATTAAATCCATCTCCTTGTATGAACAAAAGAAGTGCTGTTGCTATGCACCTTTTATATAATGGTTAGAGAACTGGTGCAATAAAGTCTTCTGCACCCTGGCTTTCACATTTCTATCTCCCATTTTTCATGTCTTTAACAAATAACTTTCAAAAGCATGCTCCATCTGCCCTACAAAAAGACTACTTCACCACACTGCAGAAACACACACTTCATCATGTCAGAGTGTCTGATGGCGTCCTGCTGGATATGTATGCAGCCTGAGGTAACAGAGGGCATCCCTAATGCAGCCTAATAAATCAAAATCCTCTGCAAGAGGTATTTTATAACAATGGAAATTTAGAAAGTTAATTACTTAAAACAATTCAGACACACATAATCTATAAGGAACAGACAGATGAAGAAAAACCCATATACAGGATCTATATGAAATTGTTAATGAAATGAATGTATGTTTAAAAGACAACCAAAGGTGGAGCTGGATATATAATGTACTATGTACATTGCTGCTTGTCAGGGTTACAGAACTGCTGAATACATGAAAACGAAGTAAGAGAGTACCATACTGATTAACTTTTTAATTATTGCTTTGACAACAGACTATATTTGACAATACATTTAAATATTGCTTTGATACACTAGTACACTAGGATTGATGTTGTACTTAAGTGGATCCTGCATTGGATTAAGGAACTTGTTTCTCAGTGCTAGCAGTATTTTATATATCCCCATTATACTTTCAAGATGCTCTTCTGCATGCGTGGAACATTCAGGAATTTTAGGAACAGTCACCAAAGAGCTGACCAGAGAGATAACCCAGGAGAAGAAGCAGGAAAGACAGTAAAACAAATGTTTTATTTATTTAAAACTCTGAGAAAAAAAAATTAAATGAAAAGGCACTTCAATATTCACTGCCACCTAGAACTGCTGCTTGCAATCTCAAAAGCTATGAATGCCTGATGAAAGCATTGAATTTTGGATGCCTACATTAGCTTTCCTTTGGTTTTTATGTATAGATAAGAGGTTATCCGTTGCTCCAGGCTTGTTCTCTGGAGATTTGTATTCACAGTACTTTCAGTCAACAGATTTGTCTCCCTGCCCTAAGCTCTCCGGACCTCCTATTGAGCTACATGCTCAACAGTTTCATAAGTTATCTTCCCCCTCTGTCCCCCATAAATTTTACAGTAAAGATTTATGTACAATTTAGGAAGGCTTTAAAATGTATGGTTTTAAATTAGAGGTGTTTCAAGTAGTTAACAGTGATAAACAATTCTGATTATCTTTAATCGATGACTACACCCCTCCCTAAAAAACTTAAGGTTATGTTATTTATTTTAAAAAGATTCTATATAAGATTCTCCTCTTTGTGATATTTTTCATATTTTCTGCAGTCAAATTCACATGACACTCATTCCTCCTCCCGTTTAAAAAAATAGGACCAGCTCTTTCAAGATAGGCCTTCCTCAGAACAGGTAACATGAAAAGTTAAAAAGCAGCAAAGCAGGAACTTAAACTTGGACTTCCTACACGACAAGCATGTTTAGGACATATTAGCTAAAAATTCCCCCACTTTCTGAGCTAAAATAATCGTCTGATTTAATACTACTTCTTTTCTTTATTAAAATGTTTTTTAAAAAAAAACACATTTCAAAATTTTGGTTGGGTACGCTGGCTAAATCTCTCATTATCTCTAATCAAACTATTACATTGATTTCATATTAAAAAAAAACAACACCAAAACTAAACCAAAAAACTCCATTCATCTTTATCCACAGTTCCAAAGCAGCATAGTAAGATAGTTCAGTTTTATGAATTGTCCTTCCAATTGCAGTTTTCCAAAACCAAATTATTCAAGATTTTCTGGTTGAAAAAAGAATTATGATTTGTGTACTTAGAAATGCATAGACTTTTCACCATAATCTAGATCCACTAAATATAGTGTTGATTATGATCTTTTAAACAGCCATAGCATCACTTGTGATGAGTAAATGTTAAAGTTTCATAATCTTAATAATCTCTTATATATAATAATCTCTCTTAAAAATATCACTTGTGATGAGTAAATGTTAAAGTTTCTTAGGAACCTCATAATCTTAATCTATAACATATTCCATTTTGTGGGAATAATGTGACTGCAAATTCTTATTTCCACTGTTTAGATTCGACATTTTGAAGTAACCTGCATAAGCAATTTCCCACTCAATTATCTGTCAGCAGTTCAGATTACACCACAACAATTTGTAAAAAATTCAAAGAACAACCCCTTCAAAGAACAATTAATAGGCTTTAAAAAATTTCCTACCTTGAGTTTGTTTCTTGTTCACCGCATTATCAGCTTTATGCCTTTTCTAAATTAAAAATGCACAGTGGTTAAAGAATTCTGTTGACATGATAAAGCTTTCACACTTCAGACAAAAAACAGATTTATTATCCCCTCCCACTTATCAATCCAATAAACCACTTCAAAAAACATTTAAAACAGGACTAGGATCATTTGCATAGTTAAATTTGTCAGGAAGTCACATCCAGTTCCAGGCTAATTGTGTTGCAATAAAATGTCATCCTATGTGGGCAATCACTATCTAAATAAGTTTCTTATATAAGGAAGCCATGCATTTGTGTACCATAACTTTGGCCTTTTCTAGAACTGGGAGATGATGCAAAGATCATGGAACGAATCTTCATACAAGTGTCTCATACAGAGCTGAAGTCAAACAGGGACTGTGTAAACCTATGACTTTACTTCCCCAGAAGTGCCTGCAGACTTCAGCAACCGTAACAAAAGCAGACAAACAAACAAAAATCAACAAACTCCTCCACCCTAAACAGTCCATGATGCCCCCCAGTTTTAATATAGCTGTGAGAAACCTTCTGACAGAAATTTTCTGATGCAGCTACTGATCACCACCACCATTTTCAAGGTATAATCCAACTCAGCTACGAAAAGCTTAGAAGACTACTAAGTATTTAGGAGTAATGAACTGTTCTTCCTGAGTAGGAACATGATTTGGAATATTAATTTACAAAGAATTAACTGTTTTAAGTAAGCTTTTTGAATAGAGCTACAGAATTCCTGCCTTTGAAATACGAAGAAAATCAGAAGCAATTTTTTAAATTGACAAAAGAATAAATCAAGCTACTTAAAGGACTTTTTTCTAATAAAATGCTGGTATGACTCTGAGCAAGCAGCTAATAAAAGGACACCTTATCACTTCGCAGAGACTAAGTTAAGGTATTATCTTTTACTAGATTTTCACAGATTATCAGTAGACTCTCCATTCAAAATGATGGCTCATTTCACAGATAAGTAACCTTTAATCAATGGGAAGGCATAATAACTTGACCAAAGGAGGTGTTTATTTGCCCACAGGCAAATATTTTCCTCCAGCTTGAAAAGTATCAGTTTAGTGTCAGTTGCTTTCTGAGCTGTGACGGGTGAAAATCATGGGAAACAGCTGCTAATCTAGCACTTCATGTCACAAATTTTGCTAGCACTTCTGAAGCATATATGGAAAACACATGCTGTTCATGAATAATCTCAGTCTTCTGCTAACATCTTCTGCCGCTTGGAATTTCTCTCCAGAAAAGGAAGCATTTGGTTCTTTAGCTGAAAATATTATTTTGATAAGTATATTTATTGATATTGATATATAAGGTTCCCATCCAAAAAACGTTTAATCTTGCTTTAATATTAGATGAAGATAACCATTCCCAGAAATCTTAGATATCTCACTGTGTAAAGAAAATAAGACATAATGAAATTTAAAGGTTAAGAGAGAATACACTGATACTTTACTATGCAGCAAGTGATCAGCTTTCCCAGGAAAAAAAGGTACAGCTGTCAGCCAGCCAAATAATCCTGCATGATATAACCAGCAGACAACATCATACCTGTTTGATTACAAAGACAAAGTAGATTGTTTTGTTTGGACTATAGTCTGTGAAACTCAGAAGTTCAAGTGAGAAATTAACGATGTTTCCATCAGCTAGATACATATATAAATACATATACAACCTTTAAATTAGCAGCTAAATTTTCCCAATCAGTTCCTTCATCTCATTCAGTTTTAGCTAATTACAGCAGGAATTAACTACATGCTGAGGCAATGTAAACTTAACAGAAAGAAAAATAGTATATGAATTGCCTTTAGATACTCCTGTAGTACATCTGGAAATGTGAATTTTATCATTTTAGCTGATGCATGCAAAAAACCCCTAAATCTGTTCCCTGTCTTCCCCCCCATGCCAAACTGTAAACTTCAAGTTGCAAAGAGCAAATGGTAGAAACAAATGACATAAAAGAGAGGTGACTGGATGAGATAATTTTAAAAAGGACACTTTGTACAGTAGCAGCAGCTTCAGTTTTATATTTGCCTAGACACTGACAGATGGTGTAAGTCTGTAAGCATTAACAGCAGAACTGTTAAAAATATCTGAAAGAACATGAATTGATTTTATGGCTTTTTTAAAAGGGATTTTGTTTATGTAAAGAGAATGCAACAAAGACATGTAAGGAGAAGCTGACTATTGGACAGCAAATACTAGAAATTCAAAATAGAATGAAAATATTTAAAGGAAACAAAAGTATCTCTTTTGGGCCCACTCAACTCTGTGACCCAGGAGCTTCATACAACCCAGAGGGATAATATATGTTGCCTACCATCCATTCACAGAGGTAACTGAGAAGACTGAGTTGACTGTATCAGCAAGAAAGGCAGCATGTGCCCAGCCACCCTCCATTTCAGAGCTTCCTTGTAGCTCATCACTCTGCCTCTTGATCGTGTTTCTGCTCATAAATTGTAATAATTGTGATCCAACACAGTAAATCTGATGTTCCCAGGAAGTCTACTATTAGTGTGCAGGGGAAGACTACGCTACCTGCAACCGTTTCCAAAAATCAAGAGACTAGCCCACAATATCAAAACCCAGGAAACATATTCCTCTAGCGGACAAGGCAATGTGCCATAGTAAGATATATCTAACTTGTCTTCCATGTAACATGTCTGCGGAATTAAAACAGAGCAAGGGAGGATTAAGAAATTCTTGGCATCTAGAGTGACGAGATGCATCAAGACTAATTCCTCAAACATAAAAGAGATCAAATAAAGCTAACTGACTCAACTGTGTGATGCAAATTAGAGAGACAGATGCTACAGGAGCAGGCTGGAAGGTACTCAGAAACCCCAACAACTTTTGTATGAAATGCAAGCCTGAAATTTCCTTCCCTACCCACCAAACAGAAGTAGTGAGAATGGACACTTCTGTCAGGACAATGAAAGCTTGGCATAGGTGTGGGCAGCTGCCTAACAAGGACAAGTGTTCCATGTGTGTTCCTGGCATCAGGCGTCAGCAGGTCACACAGCACCAAGACACAAAAGACTAACAATAAATTGCACTGGGCTGGAGCAATGGAAAAAGTGAAAAAGGTCTAGTCCCCTTGCTGTCTGAAAAACTGCTACATCACAACAGTGAAACCAAGGATTTTATGCATGTGACTTTAGAAGCAAAGAGATGCATCAGGTGCATGGACCTGGATTTGACAACTGGAGAAAATCCATTTTTAAAAACTTTAAAAATGGCACATTAGTGACCTGTAGTCATTCTTCTCACATGTATCCAACCAAATAGATTACTATTCTAAACATACTACAAGCATCACATTATAATTCCAGTAGCAAGTTAAAAGACACTTTTTGCAAAGGTCCAGGAATGATTTGGTCATGAAACAAAAATCCATCGAGTTTTGGGTATGGAGAGCAAGTGAAGATGCTTGAGACTATGCAGCCTCCTAGATTCACAACTCCAAGTTCCTCAGGGCTTATCTACTTTTTGTTAAAGGCACCTCACATAAAGATGTAAAAATAAAAAGGATTCTGGGAAGATTTTTTTTTTTAATCCCAACTTCTTCATGGACTGGATTAAAACCAGAAATTCTCACAATTTTTTCTATAAAATGTGAGTCTAGTATCTCATTCACAGATTGAGTTTAAATCCAGCTCACAAGTATAATTAGGGGGAGTAAAGAACTCTGCTCCTGCAGGTAGGAAAAAAAAATATTTTTCTAACCCAACAAATATTTAAAGGTTATTTGATTCTAAAATAGATTCCACCTGAGACAAACTCAGTAGCTTCCAATCTTCTTTTAGCAGAGCCCTTGCTTGAGAAAATGGCAGTACTCTGGACTTAACTGGGCTCTGTAGAGTCTTTTGTTCCGGTTCACCCTTCAAGAATATGCTTGCATTTCATTAATGAGAAGCGTTTGACTAGAAAAAAATGTGTATAATAAACACAACAGTCACTGTTTTACCATGCTATTGTCACTTGTATATATAGGAAACACTCTTTCAAATCATAACACTACATTCTAAATATTTCATCTTCTGAAGTAAGTAGCTTTAGAAGCTTTCAAAAGCATCCAGAAGGCGAGAATGGTTCAACACAGAATTATTCAACATAATTTTCGCAATATCATCTACAAAAAAATTGAAAGCTATTTACAAAGTATTGCCATTAAATACTTACAATATCCTCTATTATCTCCTTCACTGCAGCTACAGCTAAAATAAATAAGAGAGGGACCAATGTTGTGTAACGGCCTGTTGGTGATACATCTGGTATTTGCTATTAAAAAAAAAAAAAAAGAAAATATTTGTTTGCATTGCTGGTTGAAAAACATATTTTTAATAGAAGAAACAGTCCTTTCTGTGAAAATACAGACAAAGCAACTGAATTCACATTTTACACATGGTGCTGATTATTTCCAAGACGTTTATTGCCTTCAACTCAAAAGAAGCTGATACAATAAAATATTTGCATTTTAAATAGCACAGTATTCAGTGGAACTGCTTTCAGAGGTTTTAGTGTCTGCAGAATACAGAATACTCACCTTTCTTTTCTGTTTCTAAAATTAAATGAAAATACATATTTATGAAAAAACAAATTATATTTTAGTTTAGATTTTTGTTAGAGTGGACACAAGTCCAAAGTATTTTTCTTCCTTGCAATTTTAATCTCTAAGCAATACTTTGTATTACACTAGTTATTAATTGACATTGACATAATGAAAAAAATTTCTATTAGCTGCTTTCTGCTACACTATTATAAGAAATCCCATACTTTGTATTACACTAGTTATTAATTGACAAATTTCAATTAGCTGCTTCTGCCACACTATTATAAGAAATCCCCATATGTGCACAGGTGATGCAAGCAAAATGTGTATGCAATGTAAATGCTGATAAGATGCAGCATCCATAATATATACATGGATGGTTATCCATAATCATCTATATACTAACTAGAGTTGTTAATGGCAAAATTGATAGGTCAGAGTATTGCTGCCTTAACAGACTTACAATACGCAATGCAGCCCATATGACAATGAGATCTTTGCAAGAAGAGTACACTAATAAGCTTTGCCTCAATGTCGTTAGAAGACATCCTCAATTTATCATAAAATGTTTTGAAAAACAGCCAATGTTATTTATGTATTACACACATTTCTTTTTGTTCCCATATGTGCACAGGTGATGCAAGCAAAATGTGTATGCAATGTAAATGCTGATAAGATGCAGCATCCATAATATATACATGGATGGTTATCCATAATCATCTATATACTAACTAGAGTTGTTAATGGCAAAATTGATAGGTCAGAGTATTGCTGCCTTAACAGACTTACAATACGCAATGCAGCCCATATGACAATGAGATCTTTGCAAGAAGAGTACACTAATAAGCTTTGCCTCAATGTCGTTAGAAGACATCCTCAATTTATCATAAAATGTTTTGAAAAACAGCCAATGTTATTTATGTATACACATTTCTTTTTTGTTACCACCACATTGTGCATCTGAAAGAAAACAGGATGCTATATGTACGAATGCTATGTTTCTTGGAGTAAGACCAATATAGATCTGTTTTTCAGGTTACTCTAGACCACATTTTTCAAGCAATTACGTGGAAACCAGGCAGAAAGTTACTGTTGGGCAACTGCCTATGTGCCGGCTACAAGGGAAACGGATCTATCACTTCTCCAGCTATTCCTACCCTTTCATTCCTCCCTACATGCACGCCCAAACTCCCCCATTCCAATTACACATTATTTTCCAGTCAAAATATGAAAGCAAAGGGGGCAGTAGCCCATACCCTGGTTCCATTACCCCGCATTTTTCATCCGTGCCAGTGCAGTCTCACTGATAGCAGATGGTGAGCTTGTAAGTCCTCACGTTCCACTTCTTCACATTCCACTTCCTCCACCCCAAATACCTACCTACCTGCCAGTCTCTCACCCACTCATGCCAAGCCTCAAACAGCTTCTGAAACCTCATATTCTGTGTCACTAGCTTGATGTGCACAGTGGCACCACAAGAAATGCTGCTGGACCACTGGATTAGCTTGAGATGCCAGATGGGGTAGAAAGGATGTTTATTTAGAAGCCACAGGTTTGCAGGCAGACAACTGAATGAAATTCTGAACTTCAGATTTTCTCCTGGCCTAGAGAATAGAAGCCACAGGTTTGCAGGCAGACAACTGATTGAAATTCTGAACTTCAGATTTTCCCCTGGCCTAGAAAACAGTGTAAGCTACCTGAACAGATGTATCCTAAGAAACTGCTCCAAGCATTTACAGAAGCAGCAAAGAAACCTGAATAAGTACAGAGGAATCACCTTTCACTTGCTGAAACATCTGAAGCAAGGGAGGGAAAAAGTACACATGGCAGTATAGCATGCTATTATTTCAGCAATTTCTGTTTGGTATATCAATTTGGGAAAAAGTACACATGGCAGTATAGCATGCCATTATTTCAGCAATTCCTAACACAATGACCTCCACAACAGACAAATTGATGCACTCCAAAATATACACTAGAAATTATGCAGAAAATGTGTATTTATCAAATATGATTAGACTACAGAACTAGCCAACGGTAATAATCACAGCACCTGCCCACAGTTCGGTTTTCATTCACCATCAACCTTTCATTCATAGAACACTATACAAAGCCCCACAATCTACTTTATCAACTTGAACACTGCAAAATCAAAATGTGCTATATATCTGTAAAATGTTATGTACTTCAAAAAAGTGTCAGTAAGCTGGGTCAGGGATAGCCCTTTTCCTGTCACAACCGTCTTTTTCACCTGACAGCATTTTAGCTATACTTAACCTGTTTCACAGAAAAATCTTTACGTGTACGGCGATTTCTCCAAGGAGTAAAAAAACCCACAAACCCAAACATTTATTGAAAGCACATTTACACAATTCAGCTGTTCTGCGAGGCTAACGAACTCAGAAATAATGGTACACCAACTTCAGTATCTCTGCAAAACACTGTCTATGGTGTAAATGCTCTCTCAACAAGCTTCAAATACCAAAAACATTCAAAAGTTGGCATCTTATTGTTGATCTTACCTGAAGTAATGCAATAAAAAGAAAAAATGCATTTGCAGCTCTTCTGAACTGGGAATAAAGGAACTTTGGCAGGAATGTGATAATGTTGTACTTTGCAGTGCTGAGAGAAAGAGACAAAAATATGCACATTACAGTACGAAAAAAAATCTTCAAATGTATTCCTTCCCTCTCAGTTACACAAGCTTTCAAACAAGACAGAATCTTTTGCGGTTTCCGTGCTAGCTAACGGATTTGTTTTGGCTAAAAGAGAAACTGAAAGACTTCTACAGAGAGAGTCCCACAAGCGTTCACGAATGAGGTAAGCCAAGGAAGGGCCTGCCACCCACAGAGACTGTTGTGAGCTTCTGTGTTGAAGCAAGAAGACCCCTTGTCACCTCTGCCTGGGAGGCTGCCACTCAGCTACAAGCAATGAGAAGAAGTGATGAAACACTGGCCCAGATTGCCCAGAGAGGTGATAGATGCCCCATCCCTGGAAACATTCAAGGTCAGGCTGGACAATGCTCTGAGCAACCAGATCCAGTTGTCCCTCGTCACTGCAGGGGGTTCGGACTAGATGACCTGTAAAGGTCACCTCCAACCCAAACAATTCTATGATTCAAAGGAAAAAAAATAAAGAGAAGGTAGCAGGCAGTCAGCTGCACCACCTCTGAGGGTGCAGGTAAGGCAGGTCCTAGTACCCTGCCCCACCAGCCATGGCATACGCTGGGCAGGCAGCTCTGCACAACGGCTCCCGTTCAGACAAAACACCTGGGGAAAGAGGTGTAATGAGCATAACGAGGAGGGTGCTAAATCAGGACTGAGGAGCTGTGGAGCTTCTGCACTGAGTATGAATTTGCACAAATCAATGCAAAAAATGTAACAGGATCAGTTGAATTTAAATAGCGCATTTCCAAAATGACTAAAATGACAAAATACCATTAAAATATAAAAAAACCCCTACACTCTTCACTGAATGGTAAGTTCACTTTTTCAAAACTGATAAATACTGGATATTACATGTAGTTTTGCTAGGCTGAAAGAACGGAATACGGTTTATCCTAGTGTAATAACTTCTGCTAGGACATCATCACAAAATGTTTGAGTTCCCAGCTCTTTGCCAGCCTTACATTTGTTTAAAAACACACTGCTACCACTTAAGGTCCTACAACAGTAACAGCGAAAATAATCATGCAAAAAAACTTAAAAGCTAAACACTTGTAAGAATATTTGAAATTTTTTTTTTTAAGTTAATAATAATATTTAATTTAACTTTGCATAAAACAGTCAATTTAGAGGCGACATGAATATATTCTGCAAAAAGTTCAGCTCTGCCAAGAGACAAAGGGAAGGTCAGAAAAAGCAAGTTGCACACACAAACAGAAAGCATTATAAAACACCTGCAGTCCATGAAAAAAAAGCCCATCACGTTATTCTCACTTGGGACAGAGATATCTTTGCCATTCATTTACTTTGAATTTTAACAACAGAAGTGAGGGAGTTCTCAGATCTAAATATACATTATTTATGAGCATTCAGTTTATTACTTAAAATTCAACAAAAAACAAGAAAAACCCACAACATAGACCATCAGCAGAGTGCTGAAGCTTAAAGTTGAAATTCAAAACTAGTTTCATAAGCAACCACAGCATCTTTGTAGGTGGTCGACTGAAAAAGACAGTTTCCAAGGCACAAACAATGCCATGCTCAAGAGAATTATGTCTACAGTGGCATCCAGCTACCAGAAATATGTTCAAAGGTGAAAGATGAACTGAACTTCAACTGAACTGAAAGCTGAAGAACAAACTCATACTCCAGGGATATGCTGATGGTGCAGCTGTAAAGGCAACTCTTCCCCCATCCAGACCTTTAGTCATCCCCTTCTTAAAAACTTGAAGGTCAGGTTTATAAACGAAACAGCTGTGCTGCTCTTGCTGGTCTAATTCATTCCCCTCTACAGTCAGAGGAAACGGCAGAAGTAGAATACACAGTCTTCCTTCATTTTTGCTATGCAACGTGCAACTTTCTGAAATTCAATATGTATTAACAAAACCACTAGTTAATACCTGACATGATTATTGCAGAATTTGGTTAGCTGGGGTCGATTGATGAATATAGTTCTCAGCTCCTCTTGATCAGCCAGAGAAGTTTTCTCTGAAACATCATCTGTCTTCTCATAGCCTGTAAAAACAGAGCATGATTTTCCATATACATAGATTGAAATACATGAGATCCAAGGCACTTCATGACAAGAAAAAACTTCTACTGTGAATGTGAACTCAATGTATTTGAATTTCTCACAATAACAAGTAAAGATCTTTAAAACCAAAAAACTTTCAACCTGTTAAATCATTTTAAGGTATATAGTCTATATGCTTTGTATGTATGATAATGAAATAACTGTAAAATCTGCTGAATTCATAAGTACGCTTAAATAGCTTGTGCCATTTCATGGCAGTATGAACTATGGTCTGTTGATGCATCTGGTCTGAATCAAGAAGTGAGAATACAAAAAAAATTATAAATTTCTGTCTCTCCCAGATGAGTGATCTTGAGTTAAAAACCCGCAAAACTCTGGAAACTACTTCCAGTACTGAGGTAAATATTTTAGAAAAGACACCATGAGAAATATACGAACACTGACATAAGAAAAAAGCAAGCACCATGAGAAATATACGAACACTGACATAAAAGCAAGTTCAAGAATACACCAGTAATACCAGTAATTCTGGGCAACATGTAACAAAAAAATGCAGATCAGTTTCAAGTTTTGCACGTAAAATACAATTAGTTTCATGCTACTTAATCTACTTTCCTGTACTATATCTGTCCAAAATACATATAACACACTTTCCCCTTTGTGCTTCTTTTTAACTAGTGTTACACACACCCATCCAACAGCAGTGTAACAAGAGTTTGCAAAAGAACACATAAATAGGTGAATTTCTTATAAAAACTGTGAAAACTTTACCATTAATCTCAATGGTAGAAAAAGAGTTTACCAAAAGGATGTCTGAACAATGAAATTAAATACAAAAAGCATGTGTCTGGTATAGCTACCTCAAATTAAAATGACTAATTCTATCTGTTTGCACAAATCCCCTGTTCTCAGAAATACTCACAGAAAATTCATTGTCACAATTAAAACTAAGCAAACATAGGAAACCAATGTAAGCTTCCCTACAGGGAGATGGATGATATTCTTCCAGTCCTCAGGAACCCTGCCTGACCTTTCAAAGATAACCAAGATTGGCCTAAGAGCAAGACCTGCCAACTGCCCCTGCTCTGCATCAGAATGCATCTGATCAGATCCCATGGACTCCTGTATTCCCAGTTTAAGTGCTCCCTAACATAATCCTCCTCCATCAAGGTAGTCTGGAGCAAGAAAGACTTTTCTCACTGGTATCAAGAACCTGTGGTTCCTGAGGGCTGATCTTATCAGTAGAGACCAAACTGGAGAAGGCTTCAAGTACTGCATTCTTTTCTATGTCCTTTATCTCCAGGTTCCCAGCCCTGTTCAGCAGCAGGCCCACACTTCTGCAGTCATCTTCTTCCTGCTGTTACATCTGAAGGAGAACAAAAAGGGCTTCTACAAGTCCCTCCCAGATTAAACCCCAGATGGGCTTTAGCTTTGCTAACCACATCCCTCTCTATGCTCCTCTCCAGCCATCCGTCCCTGCTTTCACCTCTTCTATGTTCTCTTCACACTTTAGTTTTGTCAGATGTTCCTTGCTAATTCATGCAGTTCTACTGCCACTTTCACCTGATTTCTTGCTGATTGTGATGGACTAATCTTGAACTGAAAGGACACTAAGCATTTGTTGGTTAATGGAATACCATTCCTTCACCTGCTACAAATTTTCTGTGGGAGACTTGCCGTATTATTCCCAGAGAAGTGACATCAGTATGTTCTTCATTTGGTGTGTGCTTAACTTGAAATGGTATTATTAAGCTACTGACGTTCCCAGCAACCTGCCTCCACTAGTCAGTGAAAGCTGAGCTTTATGCCTATTCTTCTATGGAGGAATCTTGCACCAACCTACCTCACGACTTTCATTTGTAAAAGGGGATATCAATGTATTCTTCTCTCTCAAGACTTTTCACTAACGTTTCATCAACCACTCAGCTATTACACTGATGACCAACAGGCCCAAGAAGTCTGAAACTTGTAAAGTACACACAGGTAGGGCATAAATCAATCATCAAAATTTTTTAAAATGATAACAATGATCTCAGTGTGTATAGCTGCTTGTTAAATAAGCACTGTTCATTCTGTACGCTAAATGACAAAAGTTACACAGAGAAAAACCTATGTTAGAATTCAATTGAATGCATCAGAATGTATACGCACATCAAGGATAACCAAGGCTGCACATGAAAACTTACAGCTTAGTTCTACCATGTGGTACAAATGTTGTACAAATTCTCACAAACAGGTTATGCAAAACCATTTCAGTGGAAAAGTTGTAAACTATTGTGTCAGAAGTACAATAGCCTGGCTAAGTTCAGGAAATAAGGAAGGAGTTTGCACATTTGTGGAATGTACTACTTTAATTTTAAAGCATTCATTTAAAACCCTGTGCCAGTATAAGCCTTGAATACTGACTTGAGTTAAAGCAAATGTTAGCAGGCACTAAACACTACATATTATGTCTGTTAAAAAAACTGCCAAACTACAGACATTTATCTTCATATACCAGTATTATGGCATTTATTTGTTCTCTTTCAACCAAAATGACAGCAAAAAGGTTCACCACCTTACTTCCTACTGCCTTGATGCCATTTCTTTAAATGTCCATATGCCATCCTCTGCACCAACACCATTACATCTTGCTTGCATCACCTATGCAAGAACTTTAGTGAAGAGTCAGCACACCTGGGTTTCAGCTCCTCTGCAGCAATGCATCTCTCCTAGTCAGCTGCCTTATGCCTGGCCAGAAATTGGGCACACTCTTCTTGCCAGGTAGCTGCTGATTTTCAAAACTACCCGAGGTCAAAGAGGACTCTCTGCTGCACAGCTGCAAGGTGAGCCAAAGCTCCGGCACTGTTTCTGGGCTCTCAGCATACCAAATGTCATCAGGGACACTATACACCTGCATGTGGGACAGGCCTCCCCTCCAACAGTTTTGTTCTGTTTTTAAAGTCAATACTTTATGTTTGTAAGTGAAATTTTTCACTAATTTGTCAGACACAGGACAGTATGTTCATAGGTATCACCTTGAGTGTGACTAGAGTTCCCCACAGGATGCATTCACCAGAATTGCATCTACTGCATTCCCAGGGTTTGTTTGCATTTTGCATCTTCAGAAAACTATCACAAAGCATTTCTAATTTCTGCCATGTCCCGCCCACACTCATCTAGCATAAACAGATTAAATCATCAAAAGATTTATTTCATTACAGTCATTTTTTCAAATACAACACACAAGGAAATCCTCACTATATTTTATTTACGTAAGGAGAGTAAAGAATTTGACAACTGGTTGGCACTCAAACGGCCCAAAATAATGCCAGGAACTAAAATTAAAAAGGAATACGCTTTTCAACAAGGAAGGATGTTAAAGTTATGGCAGTTCATATGTTTGTTTGAAATGTCTACCAATTTACAGTCAGAGAGGACAGAAACAAAGGCTACAGATACGTCCCATTATTACAATCCCTGATGCAACCTGACACTTTACAGGAAACCACATCTAAGACATATATCAACTACTCTCTTTCAAATATGAAGTAGGATATCTATCAAACTATACTCATGAACCTGAGCCTAACTGCATTACATCACCCCCCAACTTTTAAGAGCTACTTTTCTATGAAATTTTAAAAGCCCAAACTATAAGCTAGAGTTTAACTGCTGACTAACCTCACATTTCAGCGCAGCAGGTCTACATAAAAGCTCACCACTTTGCAAAAAAGCTACTAAATGTCATATTTCTTCCTTCAGAAGGATGTATCCATTGGCATCAAATGAATTTGTATGAACTCAGCCTATCAATCAAATAAGCAGAAGCTGGCCTATCATAAAAATATTGTCCACAAGTAACTGCAAGAACAAATAAAGCATATCCATGCTTCAAAACGGAAGGGAAATTCCACCACATCCTCCCCTGGTGAAAGCAGCTACATTTTTGGTAAAGGTGTGTTTGAAAAGGATGCGTCTAACACACCCCAGGAGTTACAAAGAGTTGGTTGACCTTCTGTAGAAGGAACGTCCATTAGAATGTTCCAAGACAACAAAAGAGTGTTGACCTAAACATTCAGAAAGTTGACTATGCAAAAAACACAAAAACCTGAAGTACAGAATTCAGACAGGAAGGATAAAAACCCCACAACATATGCACAGACAATAGCAAAGCATCAGCCGTTACAAAATTCTGATTACGAAAAATCAGTATGAAGAATAGAAGTAAAAACTTAAGATGAAACAATCATTCTCTCTTTTTTTAAAAGGTGTAGTCTGTAAGTGATCAGAAAAACATTATTCCAGGGCTTAGAATCGAAAGCAGAATCACTCTTTTTGGCCTAAAGGCCAAACAATTTAAGGTCAGCAAATTTTGAGCTAGTTCTTAGTCATAATGTGAAGTCTTATATTTAGCAAGAGTAAAACAGCAATTATCACATTTCAAACAGGAACTGTGATGCTGTACTAGTAAGCCCTGCCATTCAGAAAGAAGAACAAATATATTCCCAGACTTTCTTCCTCTGCTGTGGCTTGTAAAAACTGCTGACATTTAACTGGAGTTGAGCTGATATTTAACCACAGCTGAATTACCAAACAGATTCTATGACATGCACTCTTACATGCCCCCACTGACAGAAAAGCATCTGACTTAAAAGAAGTTGGAAGTCAGCACTTTAAAAAGAATAATAAGAAATGCCAACACATCATACTACTCTGATAATTTATTATTCAGAAATGGCAAGTTTCAAAACTAATTTTCTCATAATATTCAGAATCACACTTTCAGATAATATATTTTGATTAGTTTATTATTTTATGTCACTACAGGGCCAAAACCAATTAAAAATGTGCTTCAATATCAAAGGAATGTAACTATTACCCTAATGAAAAAGCTCCTCTACAAATCTGTTGCATAAACTAGAATGGCTGTACATAACATTTGTTCTGCACTACAAAAGTTATTTGTTAGTGGAACACAGAATCTGGAAATTATTGACGGATAAGCACAAAACACCACAAATTTCATTCAAAGTTACTCAATAAATAACTGAGGTTTTGGTTCAGGATTTCCTTCAATCTGTTCAAAATTACAGAATGGAAGTAAATTATATGCAAGAGTGGGAAATGGTAAGAAGAAATTGGAAACAGAATTCTGAAAATATCAAAACTGGGTAGTTTCTTCCCATGGTACAAGCTGTACCTGAAAAAAAATTTCAAAGCAAAATGTGTGTTTTGCATAGAATACTTTTCAGTATGCAGCAGAAATAGCATCTTCATCAACAACACAGCCCAAATAAATAAATAACCAATGAAACAAACAAGAAGCCCCCAAACAACCAGCTTGAGCTTTCTCCAACAAGAAACTCCATTGACGACAATATTTTGTTTCCAAGAATAAATTTGTATGAAGCAGCTCTGTTCCAACACACAATATTTGCAGTGACTCTTCCTAATGCAGTTTTGATAATAAAGTTTCTAAGTTAGTAAAACAACAACAGTAAATTCTAAAGAGTAAACATTGTCCAAATGTTTTCCATGTATCCAAATTTCCCTTTAGGTAGGGTAGTTTAACAGTTTCAGTTTTCATTCCTTAAACCAGTCTCATTTCCATTACAAGCAACAGACAAAGATAAATACAGATCGACATGGAAAGAAAGGGAGGAAAAGAAAACTCTGTCAAATCACCAAAAGGAATTTAATTTAATCATTAAAAATTTCTTTTTCATTCTCAAAGTACAGCATTCAAGAGCTTTGAAAGCTGGTGTTGTAGCCAAGAACCTCTTATATCAGTAAGTCTGCTGGCTCATATTCCCGAGGAATGCAGACAGGTCAAAGATGGTATCATTATGAAAAAGAAGGTGCCTTCAGAATTATTTGTCATAATGCCATAGTAGACCTTCGAAGACAGAACAGGCCCTTTAAATCTGACCCATCAATCTGTCCTTCTGAGGAGTCTGTGCACAGAAGGGAATGGTAATGACCTGCTGGAACCTGCTGGCACTGCTGAGACAGCCAAGCCTGTGCTAGAACTAGACCAAGTTTTTTTCCCCGTTGTGAAGGACTGGGATCTCAACATAATCTGCAAAACAGACTTGGCAGAAAAAAAACAGACACAAGTGACCATAACAAGCACTACACCTGGTAAAACGTTATATAGTCCTATAATCCATGAATAGAAATACCTAAGGATATATTTAGGCATTACAAAAACAGATGGTCTGCTGAAGGCGATCTGATGACTACTACAGAATTTCAAAACACTTTCCCTCTTCATATGAAAGTCATCTCATCTTGCACAAGTTCAGCTTCACCTTGTTTTCATACAGGCATTTACTTGCATTAATATGAAGAACTAGTTATTACCTACTGTTGTTGGTAGACATTACCATGGTACCTCAAACTTCTTCCTTTCTTGACGATCTGATACAGTTCACTGAACTCCACCAATACACACACGAAAAGCATTAACGCTTCAGTCCTCAGAGAACCCTATTAAGAACTGCCAACCACAATTTCACTCTCCCAGAGTCTCTCAAAAGAAATAACATGCTTTGAATGATTACATTCTATATTATTCAATAGATGCATACATTGACTGTGCAGCTCCATATAGCTAAAATAACCATAGTTAATTGCTGTATTTAATAAAGCTAGATGTAGGCTACACTACTCAAAGATTCCCCATGTGTTTTGCAACTGCAGAACACACGACACCAGTGCTATTTCCACACCACCAAATATCTGAAGCCCAGGTACAATTCTGAGTTAAGGTTATCGGTGGTGAAAAAACACCTATTGATTTCCTAAATTTGTTTAGGAGGCCAAATGTTCCATGCTTTAAGCAAGACTTTATTGATACACATACCACTTTAGAACTGCAGCATTTCTTAGGCTTATGGTGAACTGCAGGTATTCTTCCATGCAACAGGGATAATTGGCACAAAAGTCTATGAAGTAAAAGTTATAAGCGTATAAGAGGTTTGGAAGAATCCCACAAAAATTAGTAGTTCCTTTATAACCAAATCCTTTTCTCTATGCAGGTCACATTGTCTTACAGATGTGAAAACATCTACAATTTTTATTTTGCAGTAATTTACATAGTGTAGTGTCAATTCTTTCGTGCAACTGTCGACCAATTCTTGGGAATGATACATGTGTGCATTGTTCTGACAGTTCCAACTTAGTTCATTCCATCTGAGCACAACAGTTGATTTTCTCTAATAACAGTATTACTATCTCTTCATGTCAGAGAGTGCACAGTTCTGAGATGATGTCAAGGCTGTCCAGCCTGATAAGGTAGCTCGTGATCCATGGAAAAGGTCTCTGAAGCAGAAATTAGTTGCTGTAGTGACAGGAGAGAAAAATGAGGTTTTAACCTCAAAGATACAATAAAAAAAATTCTAGAATAAGGGAAGTAATATTAAGTTTGTCTATCAGATCCCCACAAGTGTTAGGCTACTCTAAGGAACGGTCAATGCCATAACAGCACTTATGGAAGCTGGTATCTGTGATTACAGTATTATCAGAGACTTCCAAAGAACATACAGGGACCCTGCCAATGACAAAAAATTCCTACTCTGCACTGCAGCTAAGACTTTGATGGAGGTCTCTGAAGGCAGCCTTATCATCACTTTGCACAGGAGCCTCCTGGATGGCCAGATGTGCTGGTTTTGGCTGGAACAGAGTTAATTTCTCTCATAGTAGTGGGTATGGGGCTATGTTTTGGAATTGTGCTGGAAACAGTATTGATAATAAAGGGACATTTTCAGTATTTACAGAGTCAAGGCCTTTTCTGCTCCTCACACCATCCCACTAGCAGGAAGGCTGGGGGAGCATAAAAAGTTGGGAAGGGACACAGATGGGACAGCTGACCCCAATGGACCAAAGGGATATCCCATACCATGTGATGTCATGCTCAGTGTATAAAGCTGGGGGAAGGGGACATTCAGAGTTATCCCAAGTAACCATCATGTGCGATGCAGCCCTTCTGTCCTAGAGATGGCTGAACACATGTCTACCCATGGGAAGCAATGAATGAATTCCTTGGTTTGCTTCACTTGTGTGCACGGCTTTTGCTTTATCTGTTAAACTGTCTTCATCTCAACCCACAACTTTTCTCACTTTTACTCTTCTGATGCTCTCCCCATCCCACTGGGTGAGATTGAGCGAGCGGTTGTGTGATGTTTATTTGCCTGCTGGGATTAAACCACGACACCAGAGCTGGGGTTCCACAGTTCGTTTATTTCACTGCCGAATGCTCGGGATGAGACCCAGATCACAGAACTGTGAAGTTTTCTTTTTTTTAGAAAATAGGAACATTAGCTTACAAAGAACTGTTTAGCAATGGTAGCCACACTGTCCAAACGTGTGGACTAACTAGACTTGGAATCTATTTATCTCAAAAAGAAACAAGAAAGTAAGAGACTCACTGATGTCAGTTTCATTGTGAATGAACTGAGTATAAATAAATTGAACTGAACACAAGTAAAATGACCCAGCAAGTAAGGCAGTAAACTTAGAGTAGGAAACCAGTAACAGTTCTGAAACTACTTTTCTTTGAGTAATACTATATATAGGAAAGTATAGCATAAGTCAGTAACTCCACTGCTATGATGAATCACATCATTTCCCAAAAGCTAACTTTCTTAAGAGAAGTTTCATAAGGTTTTCAGACCTGAAAAAAGTATTTTTGACAAGCCTATAAAACACCATATTCAATTATTTTACATGTCATCCAACCTTGAACACTATTCAAATAAGGCAGACTTCCCCCTCCCTCCTTTTACTGCATCTGCACATCTTAGATAGATATTTACCTTTAGGGAACACCACATTTGTTTGTTTAACAACCGTTAAGATTCCCGTAATTAGATAATTTTAAAGACAGCATCAATATTCCCAATTTACTTGTGCTAAGCTTGCAGTGAAAACCAACTGTCTGGAAAAGAACTGAAATTAAGCACTGAAAATTTGGATATTTAACTAATACCATTCTATGGTACTACTAATCACTGTGAGCACAGCAGCACGGCTGCTCTGGCTGTAAACATATTTCAGCAGTGTTCCTGGAAGAAGATGCATTCGTCTATTTCTTGGCCAGCTAGCATTTCCTAGGTAAAGGCAGAGCCAGACCTCCTACAAACCTCCTTCTGGGGGAAGAAGGCATGTAAAATGGGAGAAACAGAAATGAACATCAACGTAACAGTCTACCTCCAATCTATCTTTCTTCATGCTCTTCCTAGCAAAAGAAAAAAAAATAATAAAAAAAAAAGAAATCCTTTTGAAGAAGGATTAGAGAAAGTTTCTACCTCCCTATACAGCCAAACAAAGCAAAAAAAATAATCAGATATAATGGTTTAAGTGTGAAAACCTGCATACCTGCATCATTACAGCGACGTTGCTATCATTACCTACAGAAAGTGGACATCAGCAGCTGTCCCAATACACTGCTGCTTTGGCCATCAGTGATGTTAAATCTTACTTTTGCATGCAATAAATTAAGATCTCTTCAGCGATTCGTTTAGCAAGGCAGTTCCTGAGGTGCTGTTATCCGAAGGCGAGCAATCCTAACCCTTAGGCACAAAACACCTGCATGGTCTGAAGGTTTCAGGCAGGTTCCCTGTTACCAGAAACCCTTATTCCTGATGACCAGCAGACACTTAACACACTACCTATGGCAGAGGCATTACCCCTGGGCGGAATACCCCAGGGCAAATACCCCAGGCCATGAGCCGCTGCTGCCTCCCGGGGCCAAGACAACACCCGCTCGCCCTGAAGCGCTGTCGAGCAACCGCTGCCCGGGGCTCACCGGCCCCGGCGGACAACGGAGAGCCGCCGCGGACGGGACCGCCCGGAGAACGACACCACCGCCGCCATCAGCAACACCATGCCCGGCCCACGGATGGAGCGGGGCACAGCGGGACGGGAGGCCGCGGCGGAGGGGCGATCGGGGTTGCAGCAGCCGTCGCGACACGGACTCCCGTCGCGACACCGGGTGCTCGCCCACCCGCCTCCTCTCCCCGCCGCCCCCTCCCGGCCAGGCGGCGCAGACCCCTCCGCGGCGGGGCGAGGCGGGGAACCCCCGGCGGCACTTACCCTCTGCGCGGCAGCGGATCTCGGACACCGTTTTCTGCACCGCCGGCATCGCCGCCGGGCGGGGAGCGGGGCGGGAAGGGGTGCGTGTGCGGTGGCGCGGCCGCCTCTCCCCGCTCCGCGCCCTGCACCTGCCGCTCGCCGGAGCGCGGCCCGCGCCTCTGCGAGGCCGGGGGCCAAGGCGGCGGGGACGGGCGAGGGCGGCGGGTCCCGGTTAAGGCGGGGGGGGAGGGCCGCCG
>NW_015091088.1:0-91090 GCF_001431845.1 Calidris pugnax | reverse complement strand
GGGGCGGACAGGGCGAGGTGGGCTGCTGAGGGCGGCGGGCCCCGGGCGGCGCAGGCTCGTCGGGGCGGCGCGGCCTGGGCAGAGGGAGGTGAGGGGCGGAGGGCGGCAGGCCGAGCCGGGGAGGCTGCGGAGCTGCCCGGCCTTGTTTAGCTGCAGAGGGCACTCCTTTGGGCCTGCGCTCCCTTACACAGCTTGGGGAGGTGTCAGTGAAGATAAGGGAGGCGTCCATCCTGAGAGGGAATTCGCAAGGTTGCTGTGAAGCCCCCCCTCAGGCGGAGGGAGGCTGGCTGCCGCTCGCTGTGTGACAGGCGGCTTTCAAACTCTCGCCCGGCTTTTTATTTTTAATCTCTCCCTCAGCCAGAGTGCCGCAGTTTTGACAGCCCTGAGTCAGTGTGAATCCAAGCTCTCCTCGATGTGTGGGCTGGTGGGAAGGAGGTCCCAGCTGCAGATGCCTCAAGCTGAAGCAGCAGCGGCGTTTTTACATCCAGACTGTTAACGTGACACTTGGGGTGACTGCAACAGGCTGAGCAGCCTGTCTCTGGCATGGGCTCCCTATGTCTCGGTAAAAACAGCCACAGTAGAAACAGCATGGAGAAGAAAATAGGGAAAGTGATAGGATTTGGAGGTAGGTCTTCTTGGCATAGTTACGTTTTGCATCCATTTCAGCCAGGCGTAAAGCTTACTGACTGCCTAGAGGGCAATGGAAGCTATGAAATAGAATAAAGCTACTATTGTCCCATGAATCTTGAGAAGACTTGAGGCTGACATGTCTGCTAAAGGCCACCATTGTGTCCTCCAGAAAGAACGTAACAGTCAGATTACGGATGTGGGATTGCTGCTGATGGCCTTACAAAGCATACATACGTGCTATGAGAAAATCAGACAGATATAGTCTTTCTTAACAGCAACAGAATCAGTCTGGGTTTTTTTTCATAAAATTGTATATATTTAATCTGTGTAAATCAATAAAGCAGCACTTGATCAATGGAGAAAATTGAACGAAGAGTTTGTTTTTCTTAAATGTTGAGCTCAGATACCAGGAAAGAGGAATACTTTTTTTCACAGAAGATTACATTGGGAAATAAATGCAATTTTTTTTAAGCCATGGGCCAGAAAACCTGCTGGAGTCTCCTCTTAATTCTGCCTCATCCTATGCAGCAATCAGTGTGGGTTGTGTTTTTGTTTTTGTTGGGTTGGGGGTTTTTTTGCTGAACCAGAAACAAGATTGTAGAAAGATCTCTCTTCATGCTTTTGTACTGGAAAAACAAAATGCCTGGGGAAAACATGCACTGCTCATCCAGTTTTAAGAAATACTCAGCGTAGGTCAGTCAGCCGTGGGCAGAGGCTTGGCTGACGCAAGTTACTTTCTGTAAGAAACAGCTTTTAGTTTTCTGCTGAGATTCCATTGAAGCCTGACTGAAACAATCATTTAGGAGACTCAACATATATACTCCCAGCATAAACAGGGCCCTTTGGTGAAAAGGGATCTTAGGGGGGGGAAGGGGGAAGCTTTTGCAAATCACAGCAGCTACACTATTGTTAAAAGGCTGCAACCAGACTGAAATTTACTATAAGTTTATAAACATGCCAGTCAACACGCATTTCCCCCCAGATCGCTGCAATGCCGGTGACAAACAGGATTGTCACTTAAATCCACTTTTAAATCCCATTTTAGGTCTAAACTTTTTTTTGGCTCTATGATCCCTGGCAAGTGGAGCTTATTACCGATACCTTTGAGCAACTGGAAATTTACCCACTTGAGTACAGAAGATACTAAAACAATGCTGCCAAATGCTATTTAAAATTGTGATTATTTATTTACAAACAAGGCTACTATCCACATCACAAAACAGCACAGCATCAACGTTAGTGTCTTTATTCTTGGTATAATTTTGTGTACTCTGAATTATTGTAAATGCTCAATACCCCAGATTTCTTAAATCCTTTTGTGAATTCGTAGTATGAATAATATTTGAAAAAAGATAAGGAATAAGGTTCTGTTAAGTCTTATGACTTAAGAAATTCTCCAGTTTTCCAGTTTTTATTCTACAAAGCCCCAATGCTAAGATGAAGACATTTAATCATTTAGTTACACAACAGGTAGTTCATCCAGACGTCATCCAAATGTAGGAAACTCAACCACTGTATTTTGTAACAGTCCCCATCCACTTGAAAAATTATTCCAGGAGAAGCCCTGTAGCCTCTTACCTTTTCTCCCTTTTTCCTCCTCTTTCTCCCCCTCCCCAAGATCTGCCAGTGAACCAACTGGCCTTTGTGTTTCTTTCTTTCCCTTGGAAAACAAATAGATGAGCTCCACCCCTTCACCTCTTGTGTGGTAAATACAGCCTGTGTCACTCAAGCAGTTTCTGTCACCACACACCACCATTCTTATTTTGAAAGAAACAGGTCAGAAAAGGCTGCTGCAGCTTTGTAAGCTGAGGGGATGCTCAGTTTATACAGTTGAGATTATGCTCTATATTTAAGGAATCCAATATAGTTGTTTCGGGATCATCACTTGTTTGGAATGTGCATGACAGGGCTGCAAAACGGAAGCAAGTCAGTCAGCTTTCCAGCGAAGGTGTAAATTAAACAGTATGCCTATATCATGCTTTAAAGATTAGATGACACCCTAGATTTAGCTCCTGCTTTGATTTCAATGTGTGTTTTGAAATGCATTAAAGCTCTAGTGGAACTGATAGCAATTTATTAGCTTTAATTTATTAGCAGATGTTACTACTTTTGGCAAAAAAGAGGACAGAAATCTCGATTTTTAAATATATGGAGAAAAATTGCATATCCACAGAGAAGATGGAGAAAAAGCCTTGCAATGGCAGCTGAAATGTTGAGCTAGTAAAAGAAAATTTGTGAAAGGCCTTGGTTACAAGCCTATTTGTGTGTCAAAAATATCACATATATACTACTTTATAGTTTTATGGATTAAACTGAGCTATGATGAGGCAGTCTCATCTCACCAGTTCATCTCTAATGGCCTTTGGTGCTGTAGACTACTAAACCCAACTGAAATCTATTCTTGCAAATGGTATAAACACTTTATTAGGACTTTAAAGACAGAAGTTTCCATTATTTATCATATACCAACAGTCCACTGTAGCAGCCTCCCAGAGTGAGAGATACTCTCTTTAAAATGAATGCATGTATAAACAGGGAAAATGAGCTCTGCAGGCTTGAAGTATTCACAAACTTGACATACATAGTAACTTAATCTAGATTTTTCCTGTAACGTTATTAAGGTATATGAAGTGGTGCAATTTTCCTTTGTGAAACGTTGTGAGAAAACAGGTGGCCAGGTTTCATGCAATAGTGGAAGGGAAAATTAATACTGTAACTGCTTCCTCTTTTCCGGAGTAGTCTGGAAAGGATTTCTGGCATATGTCTTTTTCTGCTTCATAAGATATTGCAGCAACTGAAGGCTGTACAATTCATCTCAAGCTCTCATAATATTTTAACCAATGCTTTTTTAGTTTAATATATAAAATACTCCCATAGCATGGGAAGTTTCTAATGAAATGTTATAAATAGCTAAATCTAAAATGTAAAAAGGTATATGGAAGCAGCCACTTTAGCTCAGATAAGTCTATAATTTGCCTATCAGCCAGGAGACTACGGATGGTATTGCTGAAGACTGAACCAGTGCTCTGCTCTAAGGAGCAAAAGCACATTTTTGCTTTCTTTACCTTCTTTGACCCTCTGAAATAATAACACTTGCAGGCTTTGCATACTGATTTTTAAATCCACCATGCGTAGCTTCTGCTATCTGTTCTATAAGCAGATCAGATAAAGTGCTTGAAATTCTACCTGGAGCCGTTAAAATGGTGACAAGTTGTTTTGTTTACAAAATTATATGTTAACTCATTGTTATTTTCTAAACTTTGAAATCTCTCATGCTAGGTTTGTTTAATCTTCTCAGATAAATATATCTCCAAAGCAAGTTTATTTAAATTGTTTGACTTTTCTTCGCTGATATTTCAAGTACTCTCAGTGAAATTCCTGACAGCTCTCTGTGTGGTTTAACAGAAACCAGCAGATCTTCTGTTTGCCCAAATGTGGCATCAAATACATCAGGTAGCCTATACTCTGTGAGCCAGCAAAGTCTATCCAGTAGTCACATGTATTTATCAGTATCTCGCTGGAAGATATGAAGAATTATTTGTCTTCTACTTGCTGTTGTTTATGTAAGGTTGCTTTGCCCTTAACTGTTCTGCACCCCATCCCTCATTTCACCTGTGGAAACAGGATGTGAAGTTTTCATTATAGAACGTGTTTGATCTGTACAAGCCAGTGTAAATTTATATTATGTGTATCCTTTATGATTGTGGAAAACAAAACTTTTCCCCTGAGGCAAGACAAGTTAACAAAAGAAACCTCAACCCCCTGCAGTGGATATTTAGACATATAGAATATACCACAGAACACATCAGATCATTCAGCCTCTGGACTGATTAATAGAAACCTGTGAAGGCATTGCTGTTACTTTCTCACTCAGCTGCTGTAGCAGCGCCTGAGTGCATAAACAGAACACAGGAAAGTGAAGAAAAAAAAAAATAGACAAAAAGAAACAAAGCAAATCCAGAGTGTAACAGATAGAGGCAACATCTGTATATCCTTTTTCATTGGAGACCCAGCCCTTCACCTGAGCCTGGAAGTCCTTTGCTCAAATTTCCTTTGTGCACTGTTAGATTCACGTTCAGGGCACTGGAGGAAAAAGACTTAAGGATATATAATTCCATAGCATAGACCCAAACTCACAGTGACTTGCAATGGAAATCTACAAGGACGAGTTCTGTGGTGTGCATCCTGTCACACCTTGTGGCAGCATCAGGCACTCCGGTTCCTGAAAAGACATGATCTCACATGCTAAAGGGAACTGGGTTAGTTGGAAGCATCCAATCTACAGGTGTCCACAATGGTGCAATGCAGTTATGGTCAGTTCTTGGTCTGTTTTGTAACCTGGCCTTGAAAAGATACAGATACTACTAAGTATGCCATCAGGGACATTCCTTCTGGTCAACAAAAAATAATCTATCAGTATTCCTTCAAATCCAGCTCATTATCCTTTTCTGAGAAGAAGGTGAGCATCATGGGCATCGTACCTTTTTTTTTTAACATGTGGAGGGAAGGGAACTTATTTTTTATCTTTTCCTGAAATAGGCTTTCCTTTAACTCAATTTGCTCATAAGAATGGTGGGATGGATATAGACAGAGAGAGAGGGTATGTGAGAATTGATCCTTGGGGACCTCTGCTGTCTTGGTGGTACCATATACTTCACACATGACTTCCAAATTCTCAACTTCAGAAGCTTTCATTTTTTGAACAGATTTTAGGGTAACTTTATGATATGGAAAGAGATGCACGTTTGGGGATTGCGTATTTGTTTGTTCTATTACCTTTACAGGAGTGTGAAAAAGTGAGATACTTATATTCTCTTCCTGAGTGTGCCAAGGGAGCTGTTGCACAACCTTGGATAAGCACGTCCTGGCTGCTTTAATTTCATTTATTTGTGATTTGAGCTGTTTGCAGGAATGTTTCTGTCTTGATATTTATTTGAGTAGTGCTAGCCCCACCAGCCTCAGTGATAGTGCTGACAACAGTGTTTAGCCTTTTAGAGAAGGTGTTCAGTACTATGCAAAGCTGGGCTGAAATTAACCATCATCTTGGGCTTCCATGGTCTTAAGCAGTGTCTCTGGCGACATTCAAACCTTGCCTGGACACGTTCCTGTGCGACCTGCTCTAGGTGGATCTGCTTTGGCAGGGGGGTTCGACTAGATGATCTCTGGAGGTCCCTTCCAACCCTGTATCATTCTGTGATTCTGTGATACAGGTCCACGGTAGGGACAGTTTCTTACAGGGTGCCAGTTACCTGCTGTACCCACAGGACCTCGTGTGCTACAACAGGGTAAACAGGAAGAGCAGTCATACAGAAGCAGACAGCTAAAGGAGAATATCAAGGTCCAGGTCTGAATGTGACTCTCTGATAGTCACTCACAGCTGATAGTACATGTGAGGAGGAAGAACATTATGCCTGAAAGAAAAACTCTGGCAGGAAACAAGGCAAAGATTGAACTCTTGCCAGACTCCTTGGTGTTCGTAGCGGGTTCAAGGGTATTGTGGCGTTCTGCTGGCATCCCGTGATGTTTGTGAGGCTGTGACAGGCACACAAGCACCCATTGCTCGGCAGACAGAAACTGAAACTATCGTGCCGGTAGTTCAGTGTTGTGGTGGATTGGGAAGAGCGTGGCCAACCAGCTGGCTTCTTTGTGGTTAATCACACACTTATGCAAATGCTAGATTAACACCACAGAAGAGAAACAAAATGCAGATGTTTTTATTAGATTGGTTTCTTCTGTGAGGGCCAACCATGTAAGAAAATCCTAAAAGGGTAATGACAAGTGGCATACACAGGTCTTTATTGTGCAGCATGACTATTTAATCCTGCTGTCCAGTGATTACTTTCACTTTAAGAAATGGGTGCAAATTTAGGTTATATGGCTTTACATTGATAGCAATAGTATAATTCGCTGCTGCTTTCCTCCACTTTATGCTAGCTTTAACTTTAAAGATGTTATGACCCTGTAGGTATGGACTAACTGGGTGGTGAAGTTTCAGTTTAAAACAGCTGCAGATATTTTTCCAGTAGCCTTGCTAAAATGCTCGTGTCCAATTAGATACATGTTTCTGGGAGAAATATGTCTTTCTCTGATTTCACTGTACCCAGATGTCAGAAGGCCTTATAAGAGAGAGATAATATTATGTGGCGGGGGACTCCTGTGTTAAATATTAACTAATTATTTAGTTGAGAAACTGCAGAGCATTTACAGAGATGCAGGTGATCTACCTGATCATCAGAGGAATGCTTAATAACATTGCTTAGAGGAACCTGAAAATAAAGTCAGCTGCGACTGGGCAAGTCATGACTGAACATCTGAGCTTGCAGACTCTCAGCGCAGTCGGCATTTGACAGCCAAATCTCTGAAGGTTACACAGTTTGCCAGATATAGTCTGTCCCAGGACTACAGGAAGAGAGCAGGATTCCCTTCTCTAATAGCTTTTCTCAGTGTCTGCCCCAGTATCAGGAGTGGACATTAACATTCAGCCAAGGACAAAATTTAACTTCCTGTGCTTTTTAATGTCACTTCTGGAGACAGTTGTGTGCCAAGGAGGGTGAAGTGTGATTGCTGGAGTCAGGAAATAATTGTGTGTAGGGAAGTTAAGAGTAGGGGGAACATTATAGAAATCAAAGGAAGAGAGGTTGGGCCTGGGGGTTAAAACAATGGATAAAGGGTCTTTAGCTACCAAAGTACACATCATTTAGGGTATCAAGAAGCTCATGCTTTCTACAGGCTCGTGGAGAAATGTCTGGTGTTTGACACTGGCGTGGGTGCTTGTCATAGTCCTTGGTTAAGAGTCTCAGTTCTTGGACTGTTTGGGTTATAACCAAATGTCTAACAGCCCTGGCAATGGGGAAGGTTTGAAACCTGTGACTGTCAGGATACTCATGGAGTTTACTGCACACTTCAGCAAGTGATTCCAGGAGGATGTTAGTCCATCTGTAAAAGAATAAATTTGTGATAAAGACATCAGATGATTTAGATTTATATCTAATAGTTTTAATGAAAAGCGAAAATACCTTGCATGATGAGGTTTTTTCTCTTTTGTTCTAGAATGCCTTTAAAAATATAGTGAGTTTCACTGTAAGGTTACAGAGCCAGTTTGTCACAGTTTAGAAGTCACAGCACTCTGGCTGCCTGTTGAACCTTACTAATGCAGGCATGAAACATTGCTCAGTTTAGACTTTGATCACAAATCGCTTTTCCCAAGTTCCCAAAGAACTTTCCTTTTCATACTGCTTTTGTGAAAGCTTTCTTTTGACATCTTCTACATCCTTCAGTAAAAAGAAAAGCTCAGAAAGAAATCCTGCATGTGCTGAACGTGACAGTCCTTTTTGCTGTTGACCTTAGGAGTGCAAGGATACTGCTTAGAATTTTTGCAGTAGTTTGCATCATGTTATTATCTAGTCAGTAAAAGAAAACCACAATCCTCTTCAGACTAAAAAAGACAGTGCCAAATAATGTTATGCTATCAATCAGTACTATTCTTCAATGATCTGACCTATTGCATTAGCCATTTTCTTTCTGTCCTCTCTGCAGCAAGGTAATGTGCGGCAATTAAAAAAAAGGTGAAGAGCAGAAGAGCATTTTCATGTAATCTTTAGAAGAGTGTTGTTACTAAATGAAGAAAGTAATTATGTATAGGCTGTGTCAAATGTACGTGACATGGTATTTTACTTTCTAATACAGTAAATTCTGTCTTCAGCATTCATTTAGCTCTGCAGTACCACAGTGAAGAGAGCTGTAAGACTACTTAGATAGAAAGGCAGCTGTAACACATTCAAAAAAGAAGATTCTGTCGTATTTTGTTTCAGGAGCTTTTGAACAACCAATGTGAGGGACTAAAACATCCCACTTTAAAAATACCCACCCATTCATTTCCACACACTGGATCTAACATATACCTATTTGCTCTGAGGTAATATTTATTGTCGTAGAACAGCGTCATTTTCATTTGTCTATCTCTTTGATAGACTCATCCCTCGTGTTGATGTAACTGTAAGCATTTACGATGTGTATTCTCTTTTACATAGGTAATAAATACAGACAAATCACAGACAGGTCTGAGGAATGAGGTCATTGCTCGTGTACTCAGAACCTTGCGACACTGGGCCCTTATGAAATGTTCTAACCATGTGCATTTATGAAATAGTTTTCTTAAGCAGTGTACTCAGCTAATGCTTTGCATGACCTTTAAACAAAATAATGTCCTTGTGCTGGGTTCATTACAAAATGAAAACATGCAGCATGGTAGGAGTCTCTGAAAAGCTTTGAGAGGTTCTAATATAGATTGAGCAAATCTAACATGACAGATGCCCATTCTTCTGTGTTGGGGAAGTGAGAATTCATGTTTTATTTTTGAGAAGTTTGACATGCCAAAAAATCTCTGTCAGTCTGGGTAATCAACAGTGTAACAAATGAGTTAGCTCATTCTCTCCTCCCTTTTTATTTATATATATTCACACTATAACAATTATGTGCTGTTCTATTCCTGTTTTCCAAAACATAACTTGTTATGTGATTAGTCTGTTAAATCTCTGCAGGCACGTCCTCTATTACTTTGTTTATATCTTAATATAAGATATTATATCTTAATAGGCCAGATTCATTCCAGATATACTCAGATAACGGCAGTGGAATGAAATCAAACGAAATGAGCATTGAATGGCAAGTGGAGTGTTAGAAAGGTGTGCAAGGAGCCAGGTATATATCTTCCATTAGTCCAAAATAATGCCAGCTGACTGGATGCCTTGGCAGAAACAGGATGATCATAGCTCTTACTTAGCGAGCACTTAGGACAAGTGGCTGTACTTTATGTACCTGTTCCCAGGTGTAGCAGGTTATCTGCTCTAAATCTGAATTTAGCTGAGTGTGTCAGTTTAATAGATGAGACCTTAGAGGTAAAGATGGGCTTAATGTTTCCATACAGATGGCATCACTCGAGGGTGGAAGCTTAGCAGAGTTCTTGGCACTGAAGTTGAAAATGCCAAGCATTATCTGTGTCTATAACTCTTCCCCGGAACTCAGAAACTGTAGCTTTTATAATAGTGTTGGGAATATGTAAGATGCTTTCAGATCCTATGCAGCCAGCCAGCCAAACTCCTGACCAAATTTCTGGTATCACATGGGACCTATTTTCTTCTGTAGTATGAATGTGTAGTTTTTCAGCAGGACCTCTAAAAGTTCTCGTGGACATTAACGATCCTCAGTGGGTCTGCAGAGGCTTTTTAGCATGAGCAAGGAAGTGAGATTTTTTTAATCATCAACAAGGAAGTGTTATCTTTTGGTTTGGTTTTTACTATGAGCAAGGAAGTGTTACTTGCTTGGGTTTTTTTTCCCATGAGCTTGAAGCAAAGTAGCTTAGAGTAAACTACCCCATAAATACTGGCTTACTCTAAGGTTCAGGTCAAAACTGTTTGCCAGCTCTATTGATTCTTCATCCGCTGACAGTTCATTTTCCATGGAGTTTCCTTAGTCGGTGGGATCAAGCAGACCCAAATTACTTGACTGGAGTGGGAAATTTTTTTTTTTTTTTTTTTTTACCATGAGGTAGGAAGTGAGTCTTTTTAAACAGGGAGCAGTTACAAACTTCTGCAGGTAGCATTTCCTCATCTTCTGCGGTGTTTTTCCATATAAATTCTGGAAAGGTGACAAAACTTATGAAGTGCATATTGTGTGCCTTGTGCCTTAAGGATATGCTCTGTATCAACATTTCATTGACACTTCCCCATCACCTACATTGAATGGCTTCTGTGTTGTAGAGACCACTAAGACTGTAGCCACCGTAGGCAGCGAACATCTCTTTGAGTCAGAGCCTAATGGCATTACAAGGTCTGCAACAGCTGCTGCAGAGATATATCTGTGACTCATCTGAAATCCTACTACGAGTAAAGCACTAATCCAGCATCATAGTTCTTTCTGCTGGCCAAAGAAAAATGCTAAATATAATTAAATCTGTAACAGAATGCAAATCGAGTGGAAGGTTGGTCAGATTTCAGAGAAGTCAGAAAGCGCTCTTCTCCCAGAAGAGGAAAATTGAAGGGGAAATGAAAAAACTGTTTTCTCTAAGTGTTCCATTTTCATTTTTCTTTTAGTTTTCTAGAGGCACCAACATCTTTTTAGACACCATGAGACTAATCTAATGTTTATCTGAGAGAAAAAGATCATTAAAGTGTAGATTAGCAAGTGAAATTGTTTACTATTACATCGGATGTTTGGAAATTAGACTATTCGGATTTTGAAATACAGAACAGTATTCACTGTGGGTGAAGTTTAATGAGTTCATCTCATGTCAGCTACAAAAGCTCCATCAGCTCCAGCAATGCCAATGTTCACTTTGTATCTCTTAGCAAGCTGGTTTGATGCATGCTAGGGTATAAACATTCGCTTCCTCTGAGCCAAAAAAATATTGCTTTATATATTGTTTTTATTCTTAAGCACTAGCCTGCTGAAAAGGAGGTTATTCCCAGGCAGAGAAATACTTGCTGTAAACTTAGGTCTGGAGAGATCACTTTGAGTGTCGCGTTTCCCTGCAGTGCTCTGGAATAAACTGAATTCATTGTTACTGAATGTAAAGATCAGAAAGAACAGAACTGAATATGGCTTGTGCAACGTCTAAATTTTAATAAGCTTAGTTGTGGCTTCAAAACCCACTGAGATGGTAATCTATTTATATTTCAGCAATAACCAGGCACAGCTGCAGTGTGCTTAGGACCCAGAGAACCAAGTGATCTTGAACCAAGTGGAACTCTATGCAGAGCTGATATAAGGGGAAAGTATAGTTTACCAAAGATAAATGTGAGAAAAACAGGAAAGAAAATTATTTTTTACTAAATGGGATGCTTTTTTCGGAAAGGGAAGGGAGAAGAGTAAAGGCACTCTGTTATGGAAGAGCAGCATGTGTCTCACTGACAGCATCCCCTTTTTATTTACTTGTTTTCTTCACTAAGCTAGAAAGCAGACATGAATATAGCTCCAGATAATGCCTCTCATTTCCTGCAGTGATTTCCACAATTGTCTCTTTACCAGTTAAATGTAGCTGATAATAGCTTTGGGTGACATTTATAGAATTCTTAGTTTAGAACAAATGAATAATATTGCTCACTTTTCATTTTTCTCTATTAAAGGGGTAAATATAGAAAGCTAACTAAAACAACTTTTTAAAATGACAATTTATAAAATTAGGTATTATTTTACAGTCATACTAAGCATTTCCTGTATATTTGTGGAGAAGCATTTTATTTGTGGAGATGAGTTGACTCTAATGATTGGCAATGTTGAATCCTTACTCAAGGTGCAGTGATCAAACACAAACTGCAAGGGGCTCGTCAATCAGGGCAGTGACTCAGCATTCAGCGCGTGATCTGTGCCTTCCTTTCCTTTCCCAGAGAAAATGTGGCAACGTGAAGAAACTGATCCCTTTCTCCCACAGGGAAGGAGTGGAGAGGAAAGGAAGCTCGTGCAGGTTCCTGCGGGCTCCCTCCCTGGATCTCAGTTCTCTCTCTGAGTGCAGCCAGCAGCTTCACTCCCATCACTTTGGCTCTTACTGCCTTCCTTTTCCTAATGGAAACTGCCTGTTGCCACCTGGAAAGGAAACTGCAGCCACCCATGGAAAGCAAAGATAGATGCTCCTCTGAAGGAGAAGCTGAAGAGTGATGCGGATGCGCTGCGCGGGGGCAGTGTATCAGCCGTGTCCATCAGTGCGCAGCTCCACTGGCTCAAGAAATGTTTGCTTCCACACGGCTGAGGCAGAGGCTGCGAGAGCTGGATCACTTATTTTGACGCATGAAGAGTCAAGATAAAACCAAGGAGACACATACACTAATTGGATTCTCGTTGGCCGCACAGAAGTGTTATCTCTACTGGCTTTGTGATTAAATCGTTCTGGGGATGGGGGGTGCTGTCATTGAAAAAGCACCTGTTATAAACTGCATTTGACAGGTAATAAAATTCATATTATCAGTTGAAGTCCCTGACTTTGCACACATAGCTGAGAGTAAAAGAAGCACTCGTGAGCTCATTCTTGCAATCTGTGACCCAAACAACAACTTTAGTGTGCTTTTTTTTTCTGTAAAATGAGAGTCTGATTTTAGTCTTGGGCATGAAAATCCTCTGTTTCTATGGAAGACAAATAGCCAGTTGTACTGCCACACCATTTTTGAAAATAATATAAACTGCAAGAGAGAAAGAAAAAAACATCTTAGCTGGCAACAATCATCTTATTATGTATGTTCCACACATGCTGATGGCACAGAAGCAAAAGAGCAATTGTGAGTGATCATTTATGAAACTGAAGTAGGACATTCATTCGTAGCGTAAAGGGGAGTACTGGGAACCCCATGAGATGCCGGTAATCACTTTTACAAGAATTAGTATAGGAAGCTCATTCATTCCCCATTCTGAAGTGCTTATGAATTATTCAGTTAATCCTGTCTGGGGAGATAAATGTCACATGCGATAGGAGCACATGCTATGGTATTTATTAATTTAATTCAATGTTTGACAGGCTTCAAATTTGCTTTTCCAGAATGCCAAATATTATTGTTTTAGTTCCTGTGTTTTGCTTCTTATCACTGAGTTTACAAGAACCACCCCCATCTGTTTTTCTGCTTGACAAGTTTTCTGAAATGAATCAATTAAAAAAATGTTTGATGTTTGAAAAATCTATTGTAGACATTCTGTCTCAGATATTAACAGTATATGTCAGCCACCAAATAAACACAGCTTTTCTGGACTATTTTCATGCCTGGGAACACTTTCATTAGATCTTAAACTTTATTTTTAATCTAGGTCTTATGTCGACAATGATGTAAAGTTCAAGCTGATAGGTGTTTGTGAACTGTTAAAAATCAATTCACTTGATGAACAGTCTGGCAAACTACCGAACAAATCCTTGTTATTCATTTGGGTGAAGAAAGTTTGGCTGATTTAAAAATACTTGTTGAAGTACCATGCAGTGCCTTATGGCACAGGTTACTGCTGCCTCATGCTTTGTCTCGGGGCTGCAGTCCTCAAAGCTCAATGCATTTGGCATTCTTTAAAACAGTCCATGTATAATGATGTAAAGTTCAAGCTGATAGGTGTTTGTGAACTGTTAAAAATCAATTCACTTGATGAACAGTCTGGCAAACTACCGAACAAATCCTTGTTATTCATTTGGGTGAAGAAAGTTTGGCTGATTTAAAAATACTTGTTGAAGTACCATGCAGTGCCTTATGGCACAGGTTACTGCTGCCTCATGCTTTGTCTCGGGGCTGCAGTCCTCAAAGCTCAATGCATTTGGCATTCTTTAAAACAATTTATAGACAACCTATTTCAGTTCTTATTTCACCATGAAATACTTAGTATATTGGTTGAAAGCCACTATTTATATGGTTAAAGTGAAGATGTCACTGCTCTAGTGAATGCCTTTCTTACTAAAATTGTGCCTTGATTACAGTGGCAGCAAAAGGGACTCATAGAATGGTTTAGGTTGGAAAGATCATTGAGTTCCAACCCCCCTGCCATGGGCAGGGACACCTCCCACCAGACCAGGTTGCTAAAAGCCCCATCCAGCCTGGTCTTAAACATTTCCATGGATGGGGCATCCACAACTTCTCTGGGCAATCTGTTCCAGTGTCTCACCACCCCCACAGTAAAAATTTCTTTCTAATATCTAATCTAAATCTACCCTCTTCCAGTTTGAAGCCACTACCCCTCGTCCTATCACTACATGCCCTTGTAAAAAGTCCCTCTCCAGTTTCACTGAAGGCCCCCTTCAGGTACTGAAAGGCCACAATAAGGTCTCCCCAGAGCCTTCTCTTCTCCAGGCTGAACAACACTCTCAGCCTGTCTTCATAGAAGATATGCTCCAGCCCTCTGGTCATCTTCGTGGCCCTCCTCTGGACCTGTTCCAACAGGTCCATGTTGTTCCTGTGTTGAGGACTCCAGAGCTGGACACAGTTCTTCAGGTGGGGTCTCACCAGAGCAGAATAGTGGGGCAGAACCACCTCCCTCACCGTGCCTGCCGTGTTGCCTTTGATGCAGCCCAGGATACGATGCAGTGAAGAGCTTATAGTACACAGCAAAATGGGACATGCCCTTTACCTGATGCAATTTCCTTTTGCAGTACTTTATCCCTATAGCAGACAGTTGAGTGACCAAAGAGCAACCTTTCTGCTTTGGGAGCTCCTCTGTTTCACTGCATTGCAATCGCATTTGTCAGCTGCATGCTAGGATCAGGAGTTACCATGCTGACAAAAAGACCAGTAGTTGCCCTTGCTTTCTAGGAAAAAAGCTGGGCTTTTCTCCCCCCCTAGAAATCTCTCTCATTCTCAGCGTGTGCTTAATCTGCCATCATCCTCTTGTAAAAGATCTGAGGATTGTTCAACCTGACACAAACCCTGTCTCTGGGACAGCAAGGCGAGTTGGCGGAAAGAGTTCCTGTCAAAAATATTTCTCTGATGGCATCACAATGTGAATGCACCTGATTATTCTGAAAATATATGGGAGAGCACGTATATCAGGTCAATGCTTGGTAATCCTGCCACAGACTTAACCATGTAAGAGTATTCAGTATCTAACTCTCAATCCACCTGGAAAGAAAGTAAAATAACTGAAAAAATGGGATATTTGCAAGAATCAGTTTTGGTGATCAGAGGTGGCTGTTGTATGAACAGGGGATGGACCCAGTTTCTCCACAGCCCTTGTGCTTGGGGCTCTGGCACGGGCAGTTTGGCTGCTGTCCCCAGCGAGCGCTGCACGCACCAGCCCAGGCCCTGCCCTCCCCGGCCCCATTGCCAGGCTCAGATCTTCCCGAAAGCTTTTTCTGTCTCGCTTCAAGAAAAAAGGGTGAAGTCTGAATCCTCAAAGTGGAGTATGAAATGGCGTTTGTGCCTATGCACGTATGCCTGCGTGGATGGGGACACACACTAGATACACGCCTATATTTCTTTATGAAAACAAAGAAGAAAATAATTTCAAGTGATTTTGGGTGCCCGTGTCCCAGGTATGTTCATCATTAGAAGGAAAATACAACAAAAAGAAACGCAGCTTCAAATAAAGTACTGTTTATCAGAGATATATTTTGTAAGAATTACAAAGTAACCATTCTCCGAGCTGTATGTAGAGCTGTGATGCTGTAATTATGTTGTTCTCTGGAAATTCTTATTTCTGTGGAGAAGAGGAAAGGAATGATGGATGCTTTAATACAGCGATAGCTTTTCCCCTCGTGTTTACAAGTATGCCTTGAATTCTCCTCCTGGGTGTTACATCATTATAATTCCACTTGACCTGAATCTTCCTTGCATACTTTGTTTTTATGACACCATTAAGTTTATTTGGCAATGGAGTTAGTTTCATCCTAATTACTTTTCTTGTCTGTGTTTGTTATTTTCACAAAGTAAGGCAGAGACTAGAAAGAAAGAAAAAGAGACAAAGTAACCAAGAAAGCCCCAATATTTACCTAATGCTTTGTGTTGTTTAGCCTAGCAGCTCTCTGCTGTGCAACATGCTGGTGATCAGTGTTGGACCTGGCTGGAAAAGGTCCGAGTTACCAGTTGAGTGACACATTAACCAAACTGCATTTTGTAGTTTTGTAGACGCATAGGATCCAGCTTCACTATGGTTATAATTCAGGAAATTTGGGTCAAACTTTATTTTCTGTAGAAGGACTGAAATATTCTTAGCCTTTTTCCTACTTGATTTTTTTTTTCCCCACCAGAATGCCAGCATCTTGCTGAATGGGTGCTTTTTACAGAAATGCATTACTTCGGTTACCTTTCTTTGTCTTTGCCTCCCATCCCTGAGCATTATTGGATGCATCCTGTATATTAAACATTTTTAACAAGATGTTAATAATACATTTTCTAACCTTGCCGAATCTTTATTTATCTGTGTTTTTTCCTTTTATCTGCTGTTGTTTGGTGGTTAAGTTTAATTAACTCACCTTATGGAATACTTCACAAATTATTTCTGCTAGCAGGGGCAATAATTCATCCAGATAAGCTTTCTTTTGTAAATTAAAAGATATTAAAGACATTTACTTCTCACTTAATAGTAAAAAATACATTGGTTTCTTCTTTTGTCACTCCAGGCCATGTGTTCCAACAAAATGAATGAGAACTCCTGTCTTCTTTTTTCAAGACAACATTTTTTTTCAGCCTTTCACATCTGAATGTCCTAGAACACAGGAGAGAAGCTGGTCAAATTAGTCAGTTGTTTTGCTTCAGATGTGGATTCTGCTTCTTTTTGGGAGGACACGTTTAAAGTTTATATGCTGCTCTATAATTTTTTTCTCATTTCCTAGACCCACTTCATATGGCAACTTTTCTTTCCTCTGAAAAATTATTTTACTTTTCATCAGTTTCTTCTTTCTTGAAATATAGTTACACACTATACCAAATGAGAAAGAAAAAAAATAATTGAGACAATGCTAAGTGAAAAATGAAAGCCTCAGTCTAGAAATTCAGGAACCACCTGAACTTCAAGAGCAGTGATTTTGCCTTATCTTCTGGCTCTGCCTACATTGCTCTTTTATGACCTGAGAAGCTAAGGTAATAGGATAACATTAGTCTGTCTCTCAAACATAATGGTAGTAGCCATAACACTGAAATCCAGTTGTACTTTAAGACTTTTTTTTTTTCTCTCTTTTTTTTTTTTTAAGCTAAGTGACCTTGGAAAAGCAATGTCCAAAAAAGGACTGGGAATCTGATTGCAACAAGATTGAGTGACCGAACTCTGCCCTCAGCAGTTCCAGTTCAATACATTTGTTCCTTCCCCTTCTCTCCTACACCCCCCTGCTCCCAATTTCCCCCTCCTGCTCTTGTCTTAGCATTTCAGAACCTTTCATCATCTAACATAAACAATTGTGGATATAGTAAAAACTAAATCTGAGGTTTTCTTCTCCCCTCCTGTTTTATAGAGAGAAATCCTTTACACTCCTGCCTTGAATTTTGAAAGGAAATATGATGTAATTTAAATTCTATTGTACATTTTTCTGTCCAGAGATATTCCAGTTTGTAGTTTAATTGGGCAATTGGCAGTGTAAAATAAGAAAAAATATTTTTAGATTAGCTTTAAAAATCTGATTAAACTTGTTTTATAATTGCTTATATGTCATGAGAGGAGATTAATATTAGACCTACTCTTCTATTTTTGGCTGCCTAGTTTCTAAAAATACTGTAAACTCTCCTGACACTATGACAAAGAATTGCAGATATGTTTTAATGCCACCCTTGAAAATGTGTGGCTTGGTTTTTTAGTGGATTTTCTTTTTTTTTTGCATTAGGAAAGGTCTTGCTACAAAGCACTACTTTCACAGATTAAAGATAAGCATGTATGATACAGAAGATGTTCTGTATGTAATGTGTCAGTATTTCTGATGCCCAGCAGAAGAGCAAGAAAGCAGAAGCAGCAGACATTGCACATTGCACCGGCTCCTCCAGGATTAGGAAACAAACATCTATCTCAACTGCCAACAGTGTTGCAGCAGTAGATTCCTAGTGCTTCCTTATAGAAGTGTTGAGCTGCCTTCATTATTTAGGGCTTTTTTTTTTTTTTTCTGGGGGAGTGGTGTAATTTGGTTTTGGTGTCCAAGCTTCCCCCTGGCTCTGTGTATCACATGCAACACCAGATGTGTCTGCTGCAGAGAGAATTTGAGTGGGTTTGTTCTCTTGGGTTAAACCAGCACAGTTGGGACTGTCCACATAGAAAATGACACTTGAGCCTTTTTATCCATCTTCCTGATGGAGCAACTACTACTGATGTTAGAAGCCCTGGGGACCAACCCATGACTCTCCTCACTGCAGTCTGTTTCTCTGATGGGTCCTGCATAGGGAGTAGGGGAAAAACAGTTGAACTTGGCTGTGTTTTCATTCTCTCACTTCCTTTAGGTCTTTTCTCTTCAGTATCCCACATTCAGCAGCATGGTTAGGGATTTTTTTTTTTCCATTCAGAACAATTTTAATAGTTCTGGTTCATTGATATTGTTCCTTATACCTGAAGGATGGCAAATCTGCTTCACTTGGTTCTGGAGGGGATAATAACTCTCTGTAACAATGATAACTAGAAAAACTGGAAGAATTTTTGGTTTTCTACCCTTTACTTTTTTTTGGAAGAGCCTTTTCCCTTTCCATTTGCCTTCTGTTTTTGCTACAGGCTCTAATGAGAACAGAGACCGTGATGTGCTAGGAGCTCTCAGTTACTAAGAAGTTTAGATTATTCAAATTGGGTCCATAGTGATACCACCCTATCTTCTGAGCCAGCAATAAGGTCTATGACATTCAATTCAACAGTTAACTTTCAAGACAGTAAATTCATCTGTATAATTTTTCCATTTCTAGCACAGTTGCTAGTTTAGTCTTCTATAGTGCTTTAACTTTCTAGATTAGCTGTATCATTTCACAGGCTGACAGGAGGAACAAACGCCTTGTATCACTGCAAGGACTGGAAAAAACTGTATTATAGAAATATCATAGCCATACTGCACTGCATTTCATCACTCAGATAGGATTTTTTCCTTCTTAGGGTATTGCTGACGGTCCTGCACTGTTTCATGTAAATACAGGCGCACTTTTCCAGAGCAGCTGCAGTTAAAACCTGCAGATTTTTTACCCTGCTCGCTGTGTATCAACAAGGTGACAGCAAAGTTAAGATTTAGGGTACCCTTATGTTTCTCCTCCTGTTATTTCCTTGGGAGAAGGATTTATGGTTGCAGCGCTATGGCTGTGGCTGTGTTGCAGGGAGAGAGATTGATCCAGCCAAAGGGCAGGGAAAAGCACTGCCATTAACCTGACCCAGATGAAAAGTACAGCCCTTCATGCGACTTGGCAGGAACGGCGAAAGAGGTGGCATGATTTCCTTAAGTTAGACTGCTTACCTATTTTAGCTATTTAGGGTAGCTATTTTTCATTGGTTTGGCAGCACAAAGCTACAGCTGGGTTTTACCAAAGGGAAACAGAGTGCCCCGAGTAGGAAGCGGAAAGAAATTGCCCCAGTGAGTAAGTGTCACTGGGAAGGAACGTGCCACCTTGCTAAGGTAATAAACATGCAATAACGTCTGCCAGTGCCGTTTGATAAGATCTGATTTCCAGTTAATTCTCTGGGTTCAGCCTCAAGGTCATCCCAGGCTGTCAAACAAAGATTTTAGACCTTTCACCATAGCTATACCCTGAGTATACTCTGCTGATTACTGTGAAAGTTAGAATTCAGCTTTTGCATCAGGTTGTTTCCATACCTCTGCTCTGATCACACTGTGGCAACCTGCCCTTGCAGGGGCCCACTTGTTTCCATACCTCTGCTCTGATCACACTGTGGCAACCTGCCCTTGCAGGTTGAGTAAGACCAGAATCTGGGAATTTATAAACTCCTTTAGATGTCTAAAGAAATGAACCAATGACTACTTTAAATCGTCATGCTTTTTCGTTTGTCCTGTGTTTACTAGGTGAACAGAAGGAATCAAGAACTTCAAGAACTGTGAGATGTAAACATTTCCAAGACTTTCTAAAGGGTCAGCACAGGTCCACGTTTGCTGTATACTCTGGAAATCTGATCTCAGTCAAACATTTTACTAGTTTAGAGCAGATTAAACTGTTCCTGTGTTTACTAGGTGAACAGAAGGAATCAAGAACTTCAAGAACTGTGAGATGTAAACATTTCCAAGACTTTCTAAAGGGTCAGCACAGGTCCACGTTTGCTGTATACTCTGGAAATCTGATCCCAGTAAACTTTTATTAGTTTAGAGCAGATTAAACTGCGTTACTGTGAACTGATTTTGCTTCTCTACTATTCAGCTTTTGCAATTTCTAGCTATACTCGTTTGAAGCAGAGGCTGGCCAGGGCAGGCTCCTTTTGCTCTGTAGGTGGTCAGAAACACCAGCTGTGAGATACCTTAGAGAAAGCTTTACCTCTTTACTTTCAGCTACACCCGTCTTTTAAGAAGTGAATGGTTTTCCTCGTATTTGCAATAGATAACATCCCTTTGATAATCACAAGATATAATTAGGTGCAATAACAGTAGAAAAGAATGCATGTGGGGTTGTAAAACTTAAAAAAAAAATAAAAAAAAAATCTGTGTACTTCTGCACACACAGGCTTATTTAATTTCCTTCTCTCTTTTCCTTTGCTGTATCCCCTTATGCTTAACAGCTAAAATAAAAATTTTACTAGTTTAGAGCAGATTAAACTGTGTTACTGTGAACTGATTTTGCTTCTCTACTATTCAGCTTTTGCAATTTCTAGCTATACTCGTTTGAAGCAGAGGCTGGCCAGGGCAGGCTCCTTTTGCTCTGTAGGTGGTCAGAAACACCAGCTGTGAGATACCTCAGAGAAAGCTTTACCTCTTTACTTTCAGCTACACCCGTCTTTTAAGAAGTGAATGGTTTTCCTTGTATTTGCAATTGATAACATCCCTTTGATAATCACAAGATATAATTAGGTGCAATAACATTAGAAAAGAATGCATGCGGGGTTGTAAAACTCAAAAAAAAAAAAAGGAAAAAAATTAATCTGTGTACTTCTGTACACACAGGTTTATTTAATTTCCTTCTCTCTTTTCCTTTGCTGTATCCCCTTATGCTTAACAGCTAAAATAAAAAGGAATGAATATCTGACTAACCAGTTCTCTGCAGCTTGGAAATCTCTGTTGTAAGGAACTTCAGGAAGAAAACAATATTTTGACTCTGCCTGTTAATCCCTGTACTGACTGCGCTTAGGAAAAATTTAAGGACTGTTTTTTAAAGATTAGTGTGGGTAGCTTCGTTGACAACTTAAGTCATTAATTACGTTCTGCTCGCTTAAATTTCAGCAAGTTCTTTACATGGCTAATTCAAATGAGAGCTTTATGTGTTTCATTACATGGTAAACCACTTCTCCACAGCACACAGTAGTACAGCAAGTTCTTTACATGGCTAATTCAAATGAGAGCTTTATGTGTTTCATTACATGGTAAACCACTTCTCCACTTCTGCTAAGCACACAGTAGTGCACCTCTGAGCAGCACCTTGCTCCTGCTGTGTGTCACTTCTGTCATGGACGGAGTGATGGACTTCACTTATAGAGAGAAGCAGTGGTACATTTATTGGTATAAAACAGGGATTAAACAAAGTTTGATAGTAAATGAGACAGTGGTTTAACAAGATTCGATGGTAAGGTGAGCACCTTGCTCCTGCTGTGTGTCACTTCTGTCATGGACGGAGTGATGGACTTCACTTATAGAGAGAAGCAGTGGTACATTTATTGGTATAAAACAGGGATTAAACAAAGTTTGATAGTAAATGAGACAGTGGTTTAACAAGATTCAATGGTAAGGTGCACTTGGTTATTTACTGCATAGAGGACAGGGTAAGTCAGACAGAGCTGTCAGGGAGACCCTTCCATTGAGTCACAAGGTTCAGGGACCCCCTTGCTTTCTAAACTTCTTCTTAGAGGGGTAAGTCAGACAGAGCTGTCAGGGAGACCCTTCCATTGAGTCACAAGGTTCAGGGGGGACCTCCTTGCTTTCTAAACTTCTTCTCAGAGGGGAGTCTAGGAGTGGCTGGATCCAGTCCTAGCCCCAGACTTGCCAATGGTTTATGTCTAAAGGATTGTATGTGCTCAGGGGGGACCTCCTTGCTTTCTAAACTTCTTCTCAGAGGGGAGTCTAGGAGTGGCTGGATCCAGTCCTAGCCCCAGACTTGCCAATGGTTTATGTCTAAAGTGTTATGTGTGTTACTGAGGATCTGTTGTGGCAAGGAATCTCTAAATCTTGAGAAGTAACCTTGAGTAGGCATCCCTGCTGAAGGGGAGATCCTGCTCTTAGCTAAGATTCCAAAATTTAGCATGCTATTAGTCACGTACTGAGGATCTGTTGCGGCAAAGAATCTCTAACTCTTGAGAAGTAACCTTGAGTGGGCATCTCTGCTGAAGGGGAGATCCTGCTGTGCACCCCACTGCCATGCAGGAGAGCTCACAGGGCTCTTGACCTGTTCATTATTTATGGGGGTAAGATGATTGACTTCTAGTCATATTTGCATATCGACCACAGTGCCGGCATTGTGGTCAGGTGGGTGCATTGCTCAAGTTAGCCCTTGGCTATTGTGTTGTTATCTGTGTCCCCCAAACCACATTGAGCCAGATGGAGCCATCACGACTGGATCCACCACGGGTGGTTATCGCCTGGGCAGGGTTATGGGACATAAAGGTCAGGTTGGTGCCCCGGGGGGGAAGCACGCTGTCACAGCTTCAGAGGACTGTCTTTCCCTGTGGGTTTTTAGCATCTGGAAAACACTAGTGCACATCATGCAAGGAAAGAAACATTACAGTGCTTTCTGCAAAAAATATCTTTCCTAATTCACTTCTCCATTCCTTTCCAAGAGGTTTTTAGGTCAGATATTGCTATTTAAAAGTGAAATCTCTCTCTCACCCATGGCTCAAGCAAATGAGCTGTTTGCAAGGAATCTGATGGAAATTGCAGTGGAGGAAGAAATCTTCCTATAAAACTACAAAACAACTGCAGTCTCAGAATAGCAATGAGCTCCGGGAAGCCCTTTCTTAGTTACCAGAATTGCTTGCCTTCCTACACTAGTTTATGGCAGGACCTGTGTATGCCACATGCTGTCTTGCATCCAAGAGATGCTCTCTCTGTAGTTAAAAAAGACCCCTTTCTTGACCAGGGAGAGGGGCAGCAAAGGTTCACTCCCAAATAATAAAGTAAGACAGAAGTTTTTAAAATACCTATATTCCATTCATTGACTATCCATCATGAGGAAAGATCTGCAGAACCCTAACAGCAGCTTATCACGGCTCTGTGGTTTCTGATGGGAAAACAAATACATCACGTAAAGGGAATAAAGTGCTTTTCTCTGGTTATCATTCCACTCCAGGCTTTTGTGTCGCAGATTGTCTGGCAGACTCTCACAATTGTTTCCTCCTGCAGCTTCTGGAAATGATCTTCTCTTCACTAAAGAGAAATATGCCCAGAGCAGAGATGGATTTTATTTGCGGTATTCCTTTGTATTTTTCCATTTTACCGTTAACTGATTTTTAGCTCTCAATCTCTTTTGTGTGTATGAACATCATTTCTGTCAAGGCTTGTACAGTGCTCCAGGTAATTGTTGATATGCCTGAAATCTGTGTCCTATTAATGTATTCGTATCGTTGTCAAATCTTTGATAAGCACACTGGATCTGAGTCACCCCACAGACTGCACTGGGTCAAATGATGGTGCACTTCAATAGTGCACATCTGGCTGTGCATGAGGAGCTGGAGGAGTGCATAGAGCAGGTTCCAAAGAGGTAGGTCTGATGCAAATGTGCATACACAGCTGAAACTAATACTCACTAAATTCACTTTCCTGTTGGATTTGTTACAATTCATTTGTTCAGGCCATCATGAAAGCTATGGCTTATGGAAGAAAAATATCTAAGAACTTTGCTTTTGACTTTGAGTCTGATCATCTATTCAATGAAAGGGAACAGCAGGCATGTGGATATGATCTAGCTGGCTAGTCCATGCTCAGAAAGTGCTTTTCCCCCTCCTCCACTGGTAGCTGAAGCAGTGGCAGCTCCTTCTCCCAGTGCTGGGCTGCAGCGGGGCCAGCTGGCTCCTTCCTCTTGCCCGGCTACTGTGCCACCTCGGAGACACACCGAGTCCCCACCTGCGCCAAGGCCTGAGGGCTGGATGCTGGCCTGGGAATTGCAGGAAATTTGACTGTGGTTCAAATGGATGCCACTAAAAATAAGTCTTTGTTGTTTTTTGTTTGTTTTTTTTTTTTTATCCTAACCAGTATGACTGCAAAGCACATTTCCGTGCGAGCTGGGGAGGAGCAGAATTGAGCCTGACACCCGATGAAGCGGTTAGTCTCTCCCTGGCATCCCTTATGTGATGAAGGACATCACATGTGGAAGGTAGCATTGCTGGCTCTTTTCCCCCTGACACCTGAAATACCTCAGACTGAACGGGTCAGGAAATGAGCATTTCCTGCCTCTCCATCACTTCCAACCCCACCGCAGAACACGTTGATTTTTTCAGATACTTTCTTCGGTGATTTCTGTTGCTTCCTGTGTGTGCAGCGTTATGTCTGTGCTTGTGATTCATTACATTGCTTACGGGTGTTTAGAGTCTGGAAGCCTCCTGTAAAACATGATTTGTAAATACATCCTCTGTGTGAGATGGGGAGGAAGAGAGGACTCTAGCACTTCACTGCCTGCTGCACTGATCAAGTATGAAGGTAGGAAATAACAAATATCTGTCCAAAGAAATCTGTTCTCTATTGAAAGAGCTTAAAATCAAGGTTTAAAACTAAGAGGAATGGTAAATTATATATACACACGCATTTAATAGTAAGCTTAGCAACTGTTTGGTTTTAAATCATAGAAGCAAAATCAATTTCCCCCTTACTTTTGAAAGAGTGAGAGCCAGAGGGACTGAGGATGTCTCACATTAGGAAGAATGCCCAGGCTGTTCTCCTCAGCCCTTCTGCTTGTTCTAGATCATCGGTCAGTGTTTCTCTCTGCTCGAAGCACTTAAGCAGAATTTGGCAGCTAAATGCTGTGAGAAATGAAATGGAGCAGTCCCACATGAGATGTGGTGGGAAACAGTTTTTCATCTAGTTTTCTATAACTTCGATGTCACTGATTTTGCAACTTGTCTGTATGTTTTTTTCCAGCATATTTCCTAGATTTAGCCACCCCAAGAACCGAGGAAACCAATGCTGCTGAAGAAGAATCATATTGACTACAACATGGCAGGGCCAATCAACAGTATTGAATGTTTTAGATCCAATACACAAATCCCTTGACTCTGTCACCGGGTGAGATAACAGCTTGTCACTCTCTTCACAGAGTGGCCGTATGATGAGAACAAGATGAGCTTCTGCTAAGAGCTGAAGGATGGAGAATCTGGTGATCTCTGGCTCCAACATGGTCTGAAATGGAGAGGGCTGTCTGATGCAAGCCCAAGGGTGCTCCTCTCTTCCCCTTTCCCCACTCCCTCCCTCAAAGGCAGATTCTTTCTGTTTCATCCCAGCAGTCTCTCCTCCTTCTCTGCCTCGAGACACCAATTTCTCTCAAAATGCTTAGAACCAGCCTCTATTTCTAGCTGGGAATAGCCTCCCTGAAACCAAAACAAAGATCTGAACCCTGCTTTACTCAAGCACTACTACTCCAATGCAACTTTCAGCATCCAGGTGGGTTTTTTCCATAGTCACACAGACCCAGCCATTTGATCAGCTGCAGCCCCCACAAGGACTGGGAAAAACAATGGCAGTTTTTTTCTGCTAAGTTAATTGAGCCGTTTCAGTAACGTGGAAAAAGCAGTGCATTCCCTTCCTCCACCAGCTCTGCTCTCTGACACAGCAGAGTATTTTTTTTTCCCCTGCAATGCTTCCAATAAAACTCAGCCTGAGGCAGAGAACCTGGCATCGAACATTTTAGTCCAAAATATAAACAACCAAAATAGGATCTTTCAATGTCAGGTGACTGACAATAGGCAGTATTACCAGCCCTGTCTTCCTCTGCATGTGTCCAGCCTTCCCATGCACACTGCGGCACGCGCACAGGAAAGGAAGAGTTGAACAAGGGGGTTCGAGTATTTCTCCTTAAGTCGCCTACAGCTGTTCAGATGTTTTCAGTTTTATCATCATCCGTGGCAGAATGTGACATAATGGATGCACGAATACTATTCAGCAATTAGCCAAGTGTCTTTTCGGGCTTTTATATTACCCTCTAGTAAATGTGTAACACTCCTACATTAGTAAGTGATTAGGGATTCTGCTGGGTCTCCAACCATAAGTAATTACGTGCCATTTTAAAGACAGCCAAAGGAGCAATGTAAAATGCTTAAATAGGAAAGAGAGAAAGTGGAGAAAGATAGACAATTCTCAAGTAGAGAAGGAAAAACTCATACTCATGGTCTGCACTAGTTTCTTCTTAGAAGATACTGAGGTAGCATAACGCACTTAAAATTACAAATGCATCAATACCCAATAGGAAAAATAATTATCCTTTTAGTTCAAATCAAGAAAGAAAACTCTAATGTTTTTACTGAAATAAGAATTATTTTGAATGTCTTATACAAGTCTTTCAGAGCTTAAGTAAAAGTGGTCCTCTGTACAGACCAAGCGGCAAATAGCCTCTCCCACCTTCTGGTCAAACAAGTACAATTTGCAACCCACTCTATCTCTACTAGCTCAGCCTTTCTCCCTTGTTAGAGGGGGAAAGCACTCACAGTTAGGAAATGATACTTTTTTGCTGACACGAGACTGAAGCAGAACTGCCACCTTGACCCCATCAGCCATTTGAGCCCTTGCCATGTTAGAACAATTAGACTGAGTGTACTACTCCTAGTGATAATGGTAGACGACTAAGTAGTGCATTGCTCCAAGAGTGAGTGCTTTTTAACCTTCCCTGTTTGTGGTGGAGAGATGGAAGCCAGTTCCATGACAAAATCTACATGCAATTGAAAAGAATAACCACCACCACCAACAATAAGAAATACAGTGGGGCTTGTTTTCTGCCATCTCCTCCACTGACTCATCTCTGTTCATCCCGTGAGTTACATGTTCATAAGAACATCCTGCAAAGCAACTGGGACTATTTGGAGATAATCTGGGTGTCCAGCATCTTTTTCCAATTTCATAAGGCTGACTGTCCCAAAAACAGCTCTCAGAGAGGCCATGTGGCAACAGAAGCATCAGGAACTTACCAATTTCGTGCAACAGCTGGACTGATGCTGGAATCCTGATGGGAGAATAAGAGCAAGGCTTCCCTCCTGTTGCAGACTATGGGAGAATGCTCCTTTGCAGCTGTATCTCTTCACCTTTTCTGGGATGCCTGGCCCTGATGGCTCTACCTTACACACCTGTGCAGAGATAGTGAAAGGTCCCAAGCCACTTTCGGCTTACACAGACCAGGCTTAGCTGAAAGAGTCTCAGATAAACTTCAAGGTGGAGGTTTTTTTTTTACCTTGACTGGAGGAGGATTGTAATTGATCTGTACAATAGAATGAGTCCTGAGATGATTTCAATACAGAGACAATATTTAGCTGGAAATCAAATGTTATTGTTTCAGTACTGCTGGTTGGAGGAAGACTGGCATTTGCCGTGCTGTTCTTGCTGTGTTCCTTCACACCTATGCACTGCTTAAAGTAGTTTTTCAAGCAAAACCAATCCAGACTCCTGGAAACTAACCCTTGATGGATAATGTAATTTGAATGATGCATTTCTGTATCTCCTTCTAGAGTAGAGGCACCTTAGCTGTTCCACCATGAGATATTTTACAACCAGCAGTAACAATAAAAGAAAGAAAGCAAAGACCTTGAAAACTATTCACATTTTTCCTATTGCTATGGAAACAAAATGTTGGGTGGGTTTTTTTCCACACACATCAGTACATGCTATTATGCTTTATTATGAAACTCTGGTAATGCTTGTCTTCTTATAATAGAGAGCTTTATGTAACTTATGTAACCTCCCTTGAATTGTTGCAGAAGTGGTAAGTCTAGACTATGACGTTATGCTATACACTACAATTTTAGCTTGAGATATTTTGCATACCAGCCTCTGTGGTCACAATGACAGGGGCTTCTCTGCCTGCCTGAGAGAAACTTGGGTGGGCTATTTGAAAGCATCAGAACAGCTGCAAGCGATGTCTCCAGGCAGACACTGAAGGTACAAGAAAGAGATCCGAAAGACATCTCACTATATTCAGTGAAGACAATGCTACAGGTATCTCCTTAGACTCAGATATCCCTTTGGAGATCCCATTGCATGCTGTTAATCTTACTTCTGTGATCTACCATGTAGACTTCTTTTATGCTGTGCTGGGGGAATCTTTTAATTTGTTTCCTAAGTCTCTGCCTCTGCTCTTCTCAGTATCCATACCTGCAGCCTGTGGGAAGAGCTCATATTGGAGTTCATGCAGAACTGTCTCCCACGGGAGGGACTCCATGCTGGAGCAGAGGAAGAGTGTGAGGAATGCTCCCTCTGTGGAGGAAGGAGTGGCAGAAACAGCAAGAGGTTTTGGTGGGCACCTGGCATCCAGCCAAGGTCAACCCACCACATCTGGTTGGTCAGCTAAATCTTGCTCCCTCACCTGCCCAGGAGGAGTGTCCAACCTCATGCTCAGCACTTCCCAAGAGCCTGAAAGCTGATGGACCAGCTGGAGAGGCCACTCCAAATTCATCTCCCCCTGAGCTGGGTTTTCCCAGGACTTCTGTCATTTAGCTTTCTCTGAAAATGGAAAAGAGTAAGGGAAAGTTCAAGATCAGGCTGAATCGATTTGTTCTTGCAGCTGATGTCAATCTATCTCTCTCCTGGGGCTCATAAACTAGAAACTACTGTTGCAGGCTGGCTGCCTAGAAAGAACTATTTTGCACCTCTGGCTCTAGATTCATCTAATCTCTCTGCTGCTCGTGCCAGTCCTGCTGAGTCAGCTCCCTTCTCTGCTGGACCAGCATCTATATCTCCTGACTTCACAATTCCTGCATTATCAGTTTATCAATTTTCCAGCACCTTTGAGCCCACAGTAGAGAATGAGGTCAAAATCAGAGACAGTATCTTTGCACTGCATATCTGGAGGTGTTTTGCAATGCTGTATAGAGAAAAAACAACCCTGGCACACCACTGCTTTCTGGAATTCATGCAGAAACTGCCATGCAATCCATCTACTGTCAACTGATGCAGGTGCAAGCTAATGACTGGGGTTTTTTTGCTTAAGCAGTGAATATACCTGCTGGACTGGTGTTTACTGATCATATCAGCTATCACCGAAGTCTTTTTTCACAGACACTGTGGCCTCTTGGGATCCAGAGAGGAGCATGCAGCAAGAAGGTTGCATTCCTTTTTCTGCCACAAAAAATGAGGTCTCCAAAACCTTGGCTTCCACAGGGCTTAGCCTGCTCACAGCAGAGATGCTTTGCTGAACTGTCTATATCATCCCCACTTCTGTTTATTGTGGGAGTAAATCATCTTGGAAACTAGCTACCTGCAATCCTACTTGGGAGTGAACTGTCTGCAGGTTTTAAGATACTGGGAAGAAGCCATGACTATCTGTGTCTATCATCTGGGCTAATCTGGGTGCTGGGACCATGATTCTGGCTTGGAGACAGCATTAGAAGAGAGAAACGATAGGGTAGATTTGTCTATATCCAGACAATCGTAGGAATAAACACCTAAGATAGTTCATATTTGGGGTGGAATTGCCAAATGCTGGCCAGTTCTGAGGTAGAGTGGGAAAGAGAGGAATATAGTGCTATGGAAGTATAAGCATGGCCAGGAGATCTACTCGGGAGGGCTCAATTCAGGCCAGTATTCATCAGCATCAGGGTGAAATTTTAGAGGAGAAGTTGAATGGAAAATAAACACTCAGTAAGGTTTTTAAAGAATTGCCTATATGATATAAATTTCTGTTTAAATTCCTCTGTTTCTATTTAATGGGGACAAGACCAGGCCATTAAAACCACTGAATAATTTCTAATAATACTTGGTGGCTAATTTTAACATATTAAAAATCTTTGGTGCTATTGAAGTAGAAAACTTTGAACACTAACCATTTTGCTTTGTCAAAATATTGTAATTTCACTGTCTTTGATTTAAGTGTAGCTCCTTAAATCGCAGCTACACATCAGAAATGAGTCATGAATTTAAATGGCACAGATTAAAGTCAAACCAAAAATGTTCATCATTTTCACAGGAGGTATTGATCTTGTCTGTCCTTTATATTGTAGCTATACGTAATACAGCATGGCTGTTACTGTCAGCAGGGCACATTCACATGAAAGGGAAGAGACTCCAGTAAAAATACTATGTTTCTTATTGAATGTCCATGTACCTGCAGACCATGTATTTTAAAAATATCTGTGACTGCAGCTCCTGTTTTCTGTTCTCATTTCTAAAAGGGAGACACTTTGTAGTCTTTTCCCAGTACACATAGCCTGGATGTTTTTAAAGATGCATTTAAGTAAAACATAGTAGGTATGTGTTAGATAGGAGCACAGAAGCAAAAACAAGTTGGTTTTTTTTAATCTAAGTGGCAAAATGATAAAGTTACAAACTCTAACTCTAAACTTAAATACCTGAAATGAGACACTTATCTGGACACACATATTTTCTAAAAATATTCCTCTTTTGTCTCTGTACTGTGCAGGCCTTCCACTGACTTCACAATCATCAAGGTCTCTGCTACCTGGGTAGCTGTGTGCTCCATGGTTTTGTTCAGTAATCGCAATAGTTTGCAATACGTGTAATTACATGTATGTTCCTGGTGTAAATATATAAATCACATGTATATATATGTTCCAGAATCCTGCCATATTTCAGGAGTACACTGCCAGGATACTGGCTATGGGGAAGAGAGATCAGAGAGTGTTGTAGGGATCCTTCCCCGCAGTCTCATACTTGCATTTTTTTCTTATATGGTGCAGCATGTCTCCTTCTAAGAGCTGGTCTCCAGACCCTGCATGTATCCTGGGGACACTGAGGTGCACTAGCTAAGGTTTCAGTGACACCAGGCTATTAAGCAGACCTTGCAACACAGAAAGAAGTTACTTGCATATTCATTCTTGTACTTCCTTTTTTTTTTTAATCTTGTAATGTTGCAGAAATGCTTATGTATAATTCATTCTCTATCTTCTTTCCTCCGGTCTGCTTTTGCATTTGTTGGCATAGTGCTTCTAGACATAAGATTTAATGTCAAGCTCTGACCCATCACTTCCACATTTCATATAGTGAATCACAAGCTTTGTTTCTCTAAATAAATAGGGATTATCCCACTTGGTTTTCTGGGACTTGTCACACCATGTGCAAATTATCATTATGGTTTTGCCACTGACCTGCTGCCATCTTAAGATCTTTATAGTGTGAAATATTTTTCTCATTCAACTGTGATGTTCCCAGAAGAGTCATGTTAGCATATGTGTACGAGATTTTGGGGATTTAAATTGACTCTCATAATCTTTTTAATTTCAGCGTTGGAGTTGGATCTTTTTGTTTGTTTGTTTTCTCCTTCATCTGGGCCTTTTTCTCCTTAATTTGCCTTATTTCTACTCATAACTTTTTTTAGTCTTAATTGAATTTTCACACACTGATACTCTTCTCTTTCCTGGACCCATTTCACCCTTGATCAGCCTTTTCTATGAGCCTGTTCCCGTCTCCTTGGCCTGAGATGTTATCTACTCACATGGGAGTATAAGACAATAATGATTATCATAAAATGGCATACTTAGAGCTGCTTGGAAAAAGCCACAGTTGTCAGGAAATGGAAGATAAGGATCTGTATATGTGGAAAGACAGGGAAGATTCACTACTTCTGAAACAATCAAAACAAATTTTAACAGGAGGTGAAATCATCTGGAAAACGGCTATAATTCTCACTCTAAAGCAATCTCCTACTAGGTAAAAATATCAAGATGAGCAGCTAAGAAACATATGAGAGAAACCTGCTGCTTTTTTCACTTCAAGACACAAAACACATTCTTGTAGAGTATCCAACTGTTTGTTTTTCGATTGTTTGCTGTTTTTTTTTAAATTATATTTTCTTTCCTATTGCTCTTTTATGGCTCGTATCTCCCATGCAATAGATACATTTGTACAGTTCTCTTCCACCACTTTTGTAGACAGTGAAGAACAAGTGATAATATCAAAACCAGCCTTGAGATCCAATAGAAGGTGACATTGGATGACCTCACGCTGAGCTACAAGGAGACCGTCAAGAAGCCACTGAAGCAAGATAGTTAGCAAAGTGCTCTACGAAGGTGGAAATAGTGAAAGTAGGGCTAGAGACATGTATAACGTTTATTTGGCCTGAAGCAAAGTTGGTGCTTTATGGTGGTGACATTTTATTTTTTTTTAATAAAAGGAGAGGGAGAGCAGTAGCTCTTGATGAGAGTGATAATTCAGGGAAGGAAAAGTATCTGACTGTAATGCTGAGAGACGCCCTGTGGAATGAACCTAAGGTGAAAAGTGGAACTGGAAAGAGATCTAGTAGGGTGGGTCATTTAGTTAAAACATCAACTTAACATTTGTTTAGCATTTTCAGGTTTCATAGGAGAGATATTAAAGCACCTTTACTAGCATTGCAAGTGTTGGATGATGTGACCTTACAAAGCCTACCTTGTCCTAAGTTATGTCCCCATCCATCTCTATGTTGCTCATGCTGCATGGTTTAAAAGTACTTTCTCTTTCTTGTATATATGCATTCTTATGAAAAATAGGGTGCCTTCATAGAAGACATGTCCTGGCATACCTATGAGCAGAACAGCCTAGGTTTAAAAGCAAAGCTATAAGCAGTATTGCTGGTATTATTCACTGATCCAGGACACTTTAGTGAGCAAAAGTTGTCTGAGATGCTTTCAAGGTTAGCCACCATGACCATGTGGTCTCATTTTCATGTGTTGCATGAGACCTGTGATTCTGGTTTGCCTTTTATAGCTTGAAAGCCGGGATCGTAAGAGCCAGGAGGTGACTGAAGACCCAAGGATAGGCTTTCCTTTTGTTCAGGTAGGATCTAAGCCCTGGTTTTGCAGGTGTCTGTCATGCTAGAAAGGCGTGAAAGGGAAAGTGAACAAGTGTATGCAAACCTTGTGTGCCTCCTTGCCAAAGTGTGATATGGACACAACTGAGGCCACTCCAGTGAAGATGAAACTGGGGTGGGCACAAGAGCATCACTGAGCCTGGGAAACTGGCAGAAAGTTGTGTGACCCTACCAAAGGGCAAAATGTACCCAACCTGTGCCCAATTCTGGTGCTCTAGTAAGTCATTGTCTCTGAATGTGTTGGTCTTTAATATGGCACTATTCCTTGAGCTTCTAATAGGAGGCTGAACACAGTGCTCAAGTAAAAAATAAGCAATAAAGCTGTTTGCAAAAAACCAAAGGCAGCCTAAAAGCACTATTAATCTTCCATGGACTACCTGATACCAAAAAAAAAATAAATGTATATATTAGCTGCAAGAGGATATTGTTATTGCAGTGTTGTATGTGGCCCACTCTAAAGAACTTACATTATATATTAGCTGCAAGAGGATATTGTTATTGCAGTGTTGTATGTGGCCCACTCTAAACTTAAGAACTTACACTAACCTTTAGAAAACAAGTTCTTGTAGATCAATGCCTAGAGGAAGAGCAGCAGCAAAGTTGGCAAGTCAGATGAGGAGATTGTTTTCTTGGAAGAAAATCTTGTATATACCTCTTCAGAGCGCTCACTGCGGGACATAGTGGTTACAGAACTGGTGGATTATTGTTACGAGAGCCATCTTTTATCTAAATTTGGGACTTTGAATCATCTCTGCCTTCTTTGATTATTGTCATAAAAGACTGTCATTAATTTGGTGGCAGGCAGAAGCTTTGTACATCCAGCTTTACATCACAGACTTGAAAGAAAGATCATTTCCTCAATTATTTTTGAATTCAGTATTCATCTTCAGAACACCGTCCAAACAGTAACAGAAGAAGATCAAATAATTTTACCAAAAGTAGTCCAGATAGAGAACTGTCTGTCACTTTGAGGTTCTGTGTGGAACATCCACTTTCACTGTGAAGAGCTGCTTTCAAATTTCATGTAGCTGAAGATGCACACATCACTTACTTACCTCTTCACCTTATTTATAACACTGCTTTCCCCTAAGTAGAGGAGGCATATGCAGTGGGTTCTGTCTCCCACATCTCACTACAAGAATGAAAGCAAAGGAGACACTACAAGAGTTCACAACTTTGAAATCAAATCAGAGTTCAGATTCTGTTCAAGGTCGCAGTGCAAGTATTTTTCGTAGCTACATTTCTATTTACATACTTTGCAAACCTAGAAATATATACCAAGAAATGGTATAGCAATCACTGGTTCCGTGTGGACATGACCAAGTGACCTCGGTACAAAACTTCCATAGCTACATTTCTATTTACATACTTTGCAAACCTAGAAATATATACCAAGAAATGGTATAGCAGTCACTGGTTCCATGTGGACATGACCAAGTGACCTCGGTAGAAAACTTCAGTTTGTTCAAACCACTGTTGGGCTTTTATTTTTCTAGTGGCTAATTCAACAACATTAGGAAAAACACTGAGCTGGGAGATGTACAGAATGTCTTAATGCTATCGTTGCCAGGTGCTCCAGGCTGCTATTGTTTCTTATGTCCCTTCTCTTATTCTTGATACAAGCCAAATTTATCACTTTTGAACAACTCAAAGGATTTTACCTAGAACTTTACTTTGATTTTGAAAAATAAAACCCAACTTTCACTTTTACCACTTTTCTGAAAACAGACTACGGTTGCCTGCTGCCCTGTTAGGCAACTTAGGGTATTACCTTATTATGAAATGTCAGTTTTGTAATGAAATTATAGCTGGAGGTATGCAAGAATTAGATTTAAGTTAGACATATGCAGAAATCCTATTATGTGTATGAGAAGCACGTATCTGCGTTGTGTTAAAAGTGTCATAAATAGACATCTGCAATTTCTGTGAACTGTTTTAATGGACATTAAATGTCACAGGGCACTTTGTACTGTAAGGCAGCAGTATTCTATATACAACCCAAATATTTGGTGTTTTTTAATGTCTTGGTATTTTTTTTTTTTATAAATGAGAAAAAAAGCAATGTAGTAAGAGAATAAATCAATTGCTTTACACTAACTGTATTCCAAAACATTTTGCATTTTTAGATAACAATTGATGGGGAGTATTTAGCGTAATTTCTTCATATTATATAAAACTTCCATGTTTTATGTTTTAAGTCTTCAGAAAGATCTGAAATCTGCATCAAACATACGTGAAGATGTGACCATATTTGTACTGGAGTTTCAGGTTTCATGTGCAATTTCACACTTGGGTGTGATTTCATGCTTAGGTGATTGATTACCTGCCTGTTTAGGTAGACACTTTTAATTACAATTATACAGCTTGCACAGAATCTCAGTAAAGGAATGGGTGATATGTACAAACTACTGTATAACTGCAGTTTAAAACTCTACATTTATATCTGCCTGATGTAGTTAGTCATAACAGTAACGAAATTCAATGAAATAAATTTTTAATCCCTAAATATTTTTTTCTATTTCTTTTGAGATTTTATAGGAATTGCAAAAGTAAGGAAAAGCATCCCCAGGCCTCCATTATCGGTTATTGCTTGAGCCTGAATATGAGGTTAGAAGGACTTTTGGTCCTCTGACTTGAAGCAGCCCTTTATACGTTTCTAAAAAAACAGTTTCCAAAAAATGGATTTTTTTCCTCTTTAATAAAATACTAAATCAATTTCACTTTGCAAGGAAATAGCCACTCTTTCAATACAGAAATACTTGGGAGGTATAATAGTGCCCCAGTATAAAGAAGAGTGAGTTATAAACTTCTGTTGTAAAGTACCTGAATTCATTTTATAGGGTGTCTTTTTGCTCGTATACAATAAAGATAATGGAGCCTATTCTCAGTTCATCTGAAATACATTCATTTTCAAACTTATATGTTTAAGAGGTCCTGTATTATTGCCTAGTAAATTTGATTGCAAAAGGAATGAACCATTTTCTCATGTCTGTTACTGACTTTTTGTCTTCTGATTGCAACAATCCTGAATCATTCTTCTAATCTCTGGAGGAGTTAAAAGATTAGAGTGAAGCAATCATGCATCATGTGCTTGAAAACTTGGTTGAGTAAAACCAGCATTGATTTATTTATTTTTTACAGTGTTGTTGATGTGTTTGCCATACTGGGATTTACAACAAATAGACTACTTCTGCAGTTTTAATTAAATGTGACTGGCTTAAAATGTGGAAGTGATAAACAGGAATTACAGACTGCTTGAGGATGGGATTTTGTGTTTGAATCTTAGAAACACATTTTTTACTTGAAAGTAACATTAAAATTGGCTGTTTTAATACATAGAATACAAATTAAACACAAAAAGATAGTAATTTATGAACTCACGGAGCAGAATAAATATTGAAGGACATTGTAAAAAATTCTGGTAAACATTAAGATAGTAATTTATGAACTCACGGAGCAGAACAAATATCGAAGGACATTGTAAAAAATTCTGGTAAACCTGCAGTCTACAAAGGAGTTGCTCATAAACACCAGCTTCCATTCTGCAGTCTGCCAGTGGAACATCAACTAGCATACTGACATTCTCAAACAGGAAGATCTACATTAGAAATGATTACTTACTTCATAAACTCCATGGTAATGGGCTTTGCTCACAAGAAGCAGGCGTTCATATTATTGTTAAAACAATAGGGAGACTTTGCGCCATGGTTGGCTTGCTGCTTAGCATTATGGCACATTCTGTCTTCATTAGTTTACTCATTAAACACCTTATTTTTGTAGCTGCAGATATATGAAAGTTTCAATTAATTTGCTTGTTAGACCTTCCTCCATGCCTTTTTCACCAATGAGAGTCGTACTCTTGTGTGGGTGAGTCTACTCAGCGTATCCTCGGGAAGCTCGAGCGTAGTTTGGGATATGCATGGGATTTTTTTGTGTTCCTTTTATGCCGTTTATAAAACACCTGCTGATGAGAGAAAGGCTTTTTACAGACCACCAGGTAGACTGCGGCTCACTTGGCTGTCATCAGTAGGAGACCCTTCATGGCCAGGTGACAAGAGTATGATGTGACTGAAACGCCATGGGGCACTCAGCCTCTTCGGCTCTGTCACACTGACTTTATTCTGCCTTGGCTTAATGGAGATATTTTAAAAAAATACCCTGTGGTGTAATCTCTCACGGGAAAAGTGATGATACATTTTAGCCAGTAAACTGATGTCAAGGGAACTAAACTAGGATTAATCTGGTTTGTATTGAAGACGATGGAATTCGATATTCATTGAACATTGAATGTAATATTCAATGCACTAATATTCATTGAATCAGTGAGATGTTTTCCATTGACTGCCATGGATTTGGCTCAGAGCTTTATCATCTCTTTTTGCTGGATCATTCCACTTGGCTTCTAAACAAGTACAAATCTTTTTATCAAGTAAAACAGAGAAAAGAATTAAAACATTGCTTTATCCATTTTCCCTGGACTTATTTCCTGCCTCTTGGGAAACAGATTACTTTTCAGTTTAAGGCATTGCTATTGAGGAATATATGGAGTTTGATATTTTCATTCGCATTACTAAAACCATGTCACAATTGCTATTTTTTTTTGGTGTCAAGATGAAGGAAAATAAGAGAGTTCCACCTTGAGCTATGCCCAGGTATTGCAGATAACTGATAGCCTCCTTAATGCTGTGTGAGCACATCTGAAAATTAAAAAACTGTCTCCAAGTTTATGATGGTCTATAACTAGAGATGGCAAAGTATACACTCAGTGAAAAGGAAGGAAAGAAAGGTGCAATGGTTATTGCAATTTTATGCCGGAGAAGTGTGCTGTACAATTTATCATTTCTTCTAGCTGCCATATAAATCTTTTTTTCTTCCACATCAATGGCAACTTTCAGCCTTGAATGTACAAAGACAGATGCAAATGTCATTTGCTTTCTTGCAGTCCGTGGGACTCCCCATAATGACCAACTTTATGCTTGTGCTTACAGGTCTGAGCAAGCAGGCACTTGCATTCTACAAAGGTTTTTATTATCTGCTCTATATAAAAAGATATTTTTCTGAAAATATATACAGTTCACAGTTCACAGGAGTGAAAAACCATAGCTTTGGGGTGTTCAGTGTCTCCTACTGCAGTGCTGTGAAATTACAAAATAGGCAAATATCCTGTTGAAGAAACATTGTCATTAAATCTGAGTCTTTTGTTTACAGGTTTGCTTTTACTTAATTTTAGTTGTGTTCCTGTTTTTTAGGTTCTGCTTTCTTCACAGGCACTGTTCAAATTCCTGTATTTTTAATTATTACTGTAATAAAATTTGAAAACTCATAAAGGAAAGGAAATTGTTGAGGAAATACTTCTCCTATAGTTGTATTACCACATTCATATATTTTTTTTCTTTATGGTCATTGATTTTACATGCTTTTTTATGCACAGACTTGACAATTTAAGTTCTTTTGAATCACTCTAAGTGTTCTTGATGCATTTTTTAAAATTACTTCTTACATTTGCTGCTATTGCCTTTTGTAACGATGATTTTTCTCTACGAAGTATATTATATAGTCTGACTTACACTTGCTCCATTTTATTCACCCTGGATGTAGCCATGAAAGCCTGGTTTTATTATCTCATATCCCAAGCACATTAAGACCTGGTTACTTAGTTGAATTCAAAACACCCAAGGTACTGCAAAAGTTGCTGTCTCTCATGGCTTTATATGGATTCCCAGGATACTTGGAGACTCTCAATAAAGCTCTCCTTCTTGAGTTAGATTATGGTATTCTGTCTAGAAAAAAAAAAGTAAAGTTACAGTTGTGAAAACACCAGAATTCATAAGTCAAATGGAAAAATTATTAGGAAAAATTTTTACCCTGAAAGGGTTATTATGCACTGGAATGGGCTGCCCAGAAGTTGTTGAGGCACCATCCCTGGAGGTTTTCAAAACACGGGTTGACGTAGTGCTTAGAGAGACAGTTTAGTAATGTGGGGGTGTTTTTTATATGATTTTATTTTGGAGTTTTTTGGTATGGTTCTCTTTTTTATTTTTTTTTTTTTAATCACAGTTAAGTTGATGGTTGGACTAGGTGATCTTAAAGGTCCCTTCCAACCTAGACGACTCTATGATTCTATGAAAAACAAAATCTTCACGAGCATTTTAACTCATAAATTTCAAGTCAGCTTGTCTAAAGCCTCAGCGTTTATCAAAGAGAGGGTGGACCTGCCACTTCTCCATGTGTTATCTCTTGCCTGTAACGGGGCCAGAATTATTTGTGTGCTCTGGTCCCCCTTGTGGTGCAAGATGTGAGTACTTGGGTCTAAGGAGAACTTTGCATGACATAGATAGTGGGGAGATATATGTATATTCAGTCTTTGAATTAACAGGAATTTTATGTTACTATTTATAGTTTCTTGATTCTGTATGTAATCACAACCATATTTATTATACTGTTTTTGCCATTTTCAAGTATGCATAGTTTTGTGCAGCATTTACTAATAGAACCTGGACAACTCAGGAATATCTGTTCCAGAAGTTTGAATTATATGCAGCAGGTGTGATGGCAGTCCACAGAACATAACACTCTTCAAAAATAAGCTTTCTGTGTCCATTATCTTCAGCTCAGCACTTTCTAGAAAAATCTTCCTCATCACTTTTCTTAATGGGGAAAGCCAACGACATTCTGTCTATCGCCCATCTTTTTTCTTCTTTTCCTTATTCTTCCTACTGTTGTACTTACTGCTTCACTCCTATTTTTCAAATAGTGCTGCAGTGAGAATGAGTCATTGGCCAAGGACAACTACTGCCTAATATTGCAAGAGCAAATAAGGAAAACAAAGGCAGAGAAGAAATTTTCCAATTTGTTTCCTAGCAGTGACACAAATCTTTAATAATGTTTTCATTGATTATACTCTCTTGCTCAGCATTTACGCTAACAGAAAAATTATTACAGTCTGTAATGTGCAGAACTCAAGCACCGATGAATGATTTACTGTGTCTATCAGCTACTTAATTAGAATTAATTATTCATAGACTTCCCTGATGAAAGACCTCATTATTACAATAATCATATAATGTAGGTTGTCAGTGTTTTCTGAAATACCTTGCCTAATGGCGTTATGGAAATTGCTTGTGATTTTAGCCTAGCGAAAACAAAGATTAGAAAGAAGCCCTGAAATGCGGTCTGCCAGAATTCTCTCATCGCTCTCCATCAAGGCAATCCAGCAGATTGCACGGTCCGCTGCCTGGCCCAGACCAAGCCTTCCAGAGGAGCATGGGGTGAGGACATGCCGTGGTCCGAGCAGGCTGTGAGAGATGTGGTATGTTCCTAGGGAGGCTGTGGCAGGACCTCAGAAAGCACGATGCGGGACTGAAATCTGGGGAGGACGTGAGCAGGTGAGTGGCCATTCTGTCTGCAGGCAGAGCTCTGCAGACTGCTCAGGTGCTGGGCTGAAGCCTTTCCAGAGCCTAGTGCTTCTCTAGAGAATGTGAGCTATTGCTAACTGGCGTTAACTAGTGCTAGAAGATGTTAACTTGTGGGAGGCAGGAGGAGGAGAGCAAGGGTAGCAGGTTCTCTGAGGGAGGTGAAGAGCCATGGCTGTCCCATGGAGTGTGAGGGTCCTCAGGGTGAACACCATGAAAGTTCCTGGCGCTGCACACTTTGCTTGCAGATCCAGATGAGATGCTGACTTTGTTAGAAGACCTCTGCCTTCATCATCCCTTTCTGAGGTGTTCCTTAGAGTTTCCAGTCAACTCTAAAGAGCAGCCACTTATTTTAGGGTGGAGTTCCTTCTATTTCATATGAGAAGAAGTGGCAGAAATGTGGTAGGACAAAGTTAAGTTTGCTTGAAAGGAGTATTTTCTCTGCCATGTGCTTTGTCTTCATCACCTATACAGTATCATGGCAGCAGCCCCTGAGGAGAGGTCAGTGATTAGCAAGCGAAATGCATGGCACAGAGAAAACCGAGCTGTAACAGCTACATGGCTGCATATATCGTAGGAATTCCAGGGCCATTAGTTTTAATTAGGCAATTTATTAAAAAGATATTGTTCACACAACATAGTCCAGCCTTTACTCTCTGATTACAGGGAAGACGCAAAGGCTGTGTAAATGAGGCTTGAGGGCTGTCACTTTGGCAGTGTGCTTAAACCCAGACTGGAGAGAAAATCACCCATTTACAACTGGAAATGAAACTATTGATATGTCATTGCTTTCTTGCTCATGGTGTAAGTTCTAGTTCCTTATATTTAATTTGTCACCAATAAAAAGCTTTCAGAATTCCTCTTTTGCATTTTTTAGATAGCATTTCCCAATGGCTCTAGTTATGGTACCTGATGTGTCAGAGGAGAAAGAAGCAAAGAATATTAGTTTGTTAGTCAGTGTTTTATCTAGACCAGGAAGAGCAAGTGAGAAAGAAAGCATCCTGGAAATGTGGCATCTTCTTACAAAAGTGAATTTCTGCCATGATACTTCAGGTCTAACTCCTTGTTTTATCTTGAAGGTCTTTGGGCAACAGTGTCTTTCTTCCTAAAATTGGATCTGAACTCTTAGATATTCTAGATCTATTTTTTTGCTGCCTGGAAAGACTTCTGAGCCACAGCAACCAGCATCTATCCATTTATTCTTGGAAATGAGGCTAAGTTCACCTAACTTACATCTCAAAAGGAAGATCTCAACCGGTCTAAGCAGTAAATGATCTGAACTACTTTCTGTACTGTGGTTGATGCTGGCTGTCAAGTTGAGCTGCTGAAGTATGACACTTAGGCTTATTAGTAAAGGTTCATCTGGGACAAACTTTTAGTGTTCGACACATACCAATGCTGGCTGTCAAGTTGAGCTGCTGAAGTATCACATTTAGGCTTATTAGTAAGCCTAATATAAGTTCATCTGGGACAAACTTTTAGTGTTTGGCACATACCAGTAAATGTCTAGTGAGGAAAAAGCCCCAGCTGGTTGCTCTGGTGATCGTTAGGTTGCTGGCTGTTAGCTTAGTGCTGTTGAGGTTGTGGAGGTAAGAGTTACCTCTCACTTGGAAATGCAAGTTGCAGAAACCTCGTGCTGTTGAGGTTGTGGAGGTAAGAGTTACTCTCACATGAAAATGCAAGTTGCAGAAACGGGGGGAAGGAGGAAGGAAAGGAGAGGGTTGGGAAAGGAAGGGAAATGGAGCAATCCCCTTCCCTCCTTCTGCAAAGAACATGAGAGACTTTGTGCAGTTAGTATTGCTCATCTGACAAAAAACATTTAAACAATTTTGAACTTTATGTGAAGTTAATATAAAACAGCAATGCTTAGAATAGCACACCATTATTATTCTGAAATTGTTTCAAAGCCCCCCTTTTCCTCCCACTCCACACATCACATAGACACAGTTACTGTTACTTTTATGCTTAACTCCCAGTATATCTAAAAATGAACAATGAAGTATGCTCATATCACGGAATTGGGAAAAAATACATACATCATTGAATTCTGCTTCAGTTACACAGGTCTGTAACACATGGGGAAGCCTGTTCCTCAGCTTGGAGGTGAAACTGGTTCAACTGACAGTTGTGGCAGCCCTTTAGCTTTTTCAGTATTTGAAAATATAGAAATCAATTTAGCAAATTTCTATTGACTTGCTTGCGTGAAATTATTGCACTATCATCTTCTTCTCGGAGGAGTAGATGTAAAGCTATAGATTTTTCTCTGAGCCTGTCAAATAATCGTGGTCCTCTTGTAAATGACTAGAAGTTGTTTTTACCCGGGAGTTCTGGCTGTGATGTTGCTGTGTGCCCCGTTGACACAGAGCTGGTGGGAGCGAGATTTTGCTGCCCTCAGGGAAGACCCCAAGCCTGTAGTGCCATCCGGTGCCTCCTGGCCAGGGGAAGGTGGGAATGATGGAGGAGCCACTTCGGTGTGTTTATTTACTGGGATGCACCCCCTCCTGTGGCAGAGTGTGTGTATTGCATCGACAAGGGAGAAGAGGGGCTTGGAAAGCTTCAAGACCTTTGCCACTGCTGTGGCAAAATTCAGCATAAACAGATATTATGACATGTTTCTAAAGGAAGGGTCGGATGCCACAGGAAGGGAAGAAACTGCTCCATCAATTCCCTGTTTTTTCTGTGAGTTCAGCAGAATTCGGCATTGAGGGGTTTTGGTTTTCCCCAGACATTTGAGAATGTTCATCTTGGACGGTGCTAATTACGAATCAAAACAACTCTTAGCTTCCTACAGGAAAAAGTGTTTGCACTTATGCCAGTGACTCAAATCAATTTCACTTACCATATGAGTCAAATATGAATCATGATAGAGGCATAATTCCTGATCGTCTTATGATTATTTGCTCTTTCTGAAAGCCCTGTGTATATGTTTGGCTACTTTTTTTTTTTCTGGTGTATCAATATATTTTAGCCTGTCATTACATTTTTGAACCACAATTATTTTTATTTACTATGTATAGTATTATCTTCAATATCTTTGTTCTACAACTGTTCATAACTGACCATTTATACTGCCATAAAAGCCTGCTGGGTCTATTGTGAGGGATCAAGGCACAGTTCAGGCCTAAGCTAGCTTGGGACTGGACATTCTAATAATATGATTATGAAATATTTCAGTCACCACTTTGAATATAATTGTATTTACTCGCACTGGATTTCATAATGTGCATTCCTTCTTGGGGAGCTGGGAAAACAACACAGTCCTACCTGTGTGAGGAAAAAAAGGTGGGTCAAAGCCAACATGTCTGAAAGGCCTGGGGGGAGGATAAGAGAAGTATAAACATGTTGTTTTGTGTCGGTGTTTTACAAACTGAATATGGGTGTCAATAAGGAGAGATTTGTCTTGGCATTCTTAATGCCAATGGCACTCTTATTTAGCTCTCACTAAATAATGTTCTGTTGCGTAAATTTCACTTTTTCCCCATACAAATTTCAGAATTCAGTTTGCTATTATTAAGGAATCCAGGTTTTACAGGCGCAGTTTTACTGACAAATATCTGATTTTAAGATATTCCTGACTAATTAATATCAGGCTTAATGAAAACACAATATTTACAAATTTTGTACTGTTCCAGGACTGGATGATCACACTGCTGTTTTTCCACAGTGTGACAGTGTAATGGTGGCAATCACAGACAGGGGATGGCATAACTGTATGTTTTTATAAAATCATAGATCCATCTTCACTGATTGGGGTGATGTGATCATTTCTTTTAACATCCTCTGTGTATCACAGGCCATTATATTTCTTCCATCTTCTCCTGTACTGGGCCCAGACCCTTGTGCTTTCCTGAAAGGTGCCCAACTTGATTTTAGAACATTAACATGCATTTGGCTTCAGTTTCTCATATTCCATGGTGTCTGAATGGAGTTGGACAGAAACTCAGCAGAGTATTGCCATGTCTAAATAACGTGATGCTGTGCCTGGTCAGAGATCCCTGGGCTAATTTTGGGCAAGCTGTCACGTGTTTGCAATGTAGGGCAGCCTTATGCAGAGGCACTAGCACAAATTCTGGAAGCAATTGAGGAGGAGATGACACAGGGAGCAAATCACCCTTGTGTCTCAGCTGGGCTTGTTTGCACTGCACTGCTGCATCTGCACGACTTTCCACCACTAGCTTGACAAACACTGGCCAGTATCTTGGCTAGGATCATGTCCCCAGTTTTCTGCTCTAGAGTATTTTCTCCAGTCTTGAATAATTTCTTTCACGCTTGCCCACACTGCATACAAGCACGCACCCAAACATTATTACCATACCCTATCACAATACCAAATCTGCTAGCTTATATTAATTTTCCAACAATCTAGATGAATTTCTGAATCTGCTATTACTCAGAGATGTTTTCCAGATTCACTGCTTTTCTGATTCATTTGGTTTGGGTGTTTTGTTTGTATTCATTGTTTCTAGATGTAAAAACCTTCATTTCACTGAACTGAACTGTGATTTGTAGTTTGGCTTTTTTCTTCCCCCCTCTGATTTGTTAGCCACTTCTTAATCTTTCTAAAGTGCATTTTATACTGAGTTGTAGTCATATTTTTTCTTGTTGCAGTACATCAGATACTTTACAGAGCTGTCTGGATTGCATCTGTTTAGTTATTTTAAATCAGCAAATCTTATGCTCTTAAAAATGCAATTAGATTTGTTTGACAAAACTAATCTATTTCCTATGAAACCATGTTGACTGACATTAGTTAGATTCCTGCAATTTTTAATCTATTAAGTCATGTACCAGCTTCTCCTTGATTTTATCTAGGATTGATGTAATGGAAAATTATACTCTTTTTGAATTATTTTCTTTTTCTGTTTTGCAAACACTTCTTACCAAGAAACCCATAATAGACAGTGCATTTGTATACAGCAGCTGGGCAGTTAAGAATGCATTAATTAGTATATTAAAGCAGTGGCACTTATTATTTATTATGCCATCATCAGAGAACACAATTAAGTTATTGTAGAGTTGCTATGGTTTCCAAAGGAGATACAGTGCAGACTAATTACCTCAAGATGCCAGATGGTGCTGAATAATTCCTGAGCAAATGCCCCATCACCTCTGCCTCTCCTACGTTTGTATAGTAAACAAAACATTGATAAAATGGAGGCTGAGAATGTAGTGATTTCCCTTTATAGGTCTCCGCAGGTTTCTGTTTGCCCTGAGCATATTTACATTCTTCAGACTTTATTGTTTAATTTTCTCCCATCTGTGCAAAGATCCTAATGAATGAACTGCAAACAAGTGTGGAAGTAAACTCTGCTGCTGGACATCTTGACTGCAAAGGCTTCCTCTGCACTGTACCAGCAATTTTTGCGTTGTCTGTCATGGCTGTCCTGAGGATATGTTGGATAGAAAGATGCCTGATCCAGTCCACAGGGCAAGTAAGCTCCAAGAGACACTTTAAGCACCATCTATACCCAAGATTTCTCTTTAGCCTAAAACCTCACCACTTTGCAGATCATGGGGACATCCTACAGTGCAGCAATACAAATGAACATCTATCTGGACTTTAAGCCTGACTGACAGGCTGCTCCACGTAGCAGCTCACATGCAATCACTGGGATTTAAAAAAATTGCAAAGCTTAAAGAGAGTGAAGTTTGAGGCCACTCGGTCTTAGAGACAAGGCTTTCTTGTAGATCTGTGCCTCATCACGTGGCTGCTTTCTCTTCTGTTTTGGTGGCCAATAGGTTAGATGGGTGTCTGCAAAATATTCCATTATACAGCCTGAGAGGCAAATAAATAGATGAACTCCAGATCTGCACATGCAGCAAGTACAAAACTATCACTTTACCACCAGGGAATACAGCAAAATATGAGGCCACAAAAAAAAGTCTTTGGGACAGTGAGTCACAGACACACATGCTGTAGTCCAAAAATTCTGGCTGTCTCGAGTCCCAATCCACAACCGGATAACCCGCCATGATGTTAGCATTGATTTCACAGAATCACAGAAACTTAGTGATTGGAAGGGACCTCTGAGATCATCGAGTCCAACTACAAAAAAAACCAACCAACCAAACAAAAAAAACCAACCAAACAAATACAAAAAACAAATTTCCTCTGATGTGAAGTCCCCAGATAAATATTGGCCATCCAAAAAGCACAGGTTGGATATAAACATACCTGAAAAACATTTTCATAATCTAAGAATAAAATTTTAAAAACAGAAGCCTACTCACAGTATTTATAAATCCCTTTAATTTCTTTGGAAGATCCTCAGAGTAATTCTAGTAAATCTATATAATTAAATCTTTCTTGTCTCCAAGAACATTTCAGAAGTGTTTGATTAAGGTCACTCACTAATGAAATGTTGACAGCCCAGCATTAGGACTCAGCAGCTGCTGACCTGTGGACTGGGATGCTGGCCTGTCTTCTGGGGAGCTGTAGGGGACTCCCTTAGACAACCCATTGAACTTTCCATCAGCTCTATGTCTGAGAGACTTGGTGTGGGATATGGTAAGGACAGATGGACTTGCAGCCAAGTACTAAGTGGTGAGAGGAAGGAAAGGGTGATAGAGCTGTAATTCAACAGTGGTTTTGTGTGTTTCATAACACTTGAGTGATAATAGCTTCATAATCGTATGCAATAATTATGCAAAATGATGTAACTAAATCAGTGGTAGTGATAGGATTATTATCTGATTAGATTATTAAGCAATTACTTTCTTAGTAGTGTATTGCTTAATCAGTAAATGCTTAATCATTGTAGTCTCCTACATCAGTAATATTTCAAGCCTGCAGGTATGGGGGTGTGAGTTAGACCCATGAAGCAACAATGTCCAAAGGAGAACATAGTTGAACCAGCAAAGATGTAAATATCAACTCTTATTTTGCAATGTTGGACCTTAGGTACAAAAATGTTTGTCTGCCTCATCAGATTGTTTAAATACTTAAACAAGAAATTAGTTCAATCAATGGGAATTGCAGTCATTGCTTCAGTTCAAGTTCCATTTGAAAAGATCTTTTAATTCCTTATTCTTACATAAATTTTAGTTCTTTCTTGATTCCAGCAATGGAAATAATAATTGAAATGCTCAGATCAAGTGAAATACTACACTTCTTTCCTTAAAGTACTACCTTCTTAGAAACGCTGAAGACAGATTGCTTTTTCAGGTCAAGAAGTTGGAAAAGAAAGTGCTGTTAAAGCATCAGCCAGTTCACTTTAGGAATATGTATGTTTCCCAAGATAACACATTCAGCTGTACAGTTAGTTTGAGGATAATACATATGATTCTGGTAAATAAAATTATTTCATTACAGGAGCCAGAGAGGTATGAAATCACTTCTTGCATTACACCATCTATTGATCATGAAACAGCAGATTGCATAGTTTGATAATTCATTGGGAAATGACTTGGCTGTAATCTATCTTGTTCCAGTCAGAGGAACTATGTATTTCTTACATATAGCTAATAAACCAGGACTTCACTGAACACAAATATTTATATTGCTGAAAGTTTACAAGCTAGACATTCTAAATAACAATTCTATATTACTGTAAAAAGTTGTGTGGAGATTTGACTCCTCCAAGGAAGGATCCAAGAAGGAGGTCAGACATAGAAGGCAGGCAAAGCAGCGAGGCTGAGAGCTGGGACCAAAGCAGACCGACCAGGGGATCAGAGCAATGGAGAAAATCAAAACCATGACTGTGGAAGCTTTGCTAGATATGCAAACATTTCTGCTATGATTACTTAATTTACCATGAATTTTGAATTTGATTAAAAGGCTTTCAGAAAATTGTTCATAGCAAAATATTTGCTCCTAATGAAATCATTACATATGAAACTAAAGGAAATTATTATGCAAATTAATATATTTCTCACTCTACTTTGTTTTCTAGTTAGTGGTCTCTGAAAGCTAGAGGAAAATGTTTCAAGTAGGAGAAGTTTGTACGGAGAAAAGAAGGTGCAAGGACAGCAAATTTGAAACTGTACAGGAGCACTAACATACACACAAATAGTTTGTCAAATCAAACAACAAATGCCAAAGAAATTGTGACATACACATGAAATAAATCAATACTTTATTTTTTTTTTTTAAAGAAAGATCATCAGCATTTTTCATTTACTCTGAGGTAAAGTGACACTCTCCTGTCTCCAGTCGATGACACCAAATTCAATTACTGAACACAAAGGAAACCTGCCAGCTCTTAAATCAGTCGTCTTGTGTCTGCTGGCCAGTGCAGCCTGATGAAATAAGGGTTACAGCTGTGTGCTGACATGGAGAAAACAATTTCCTTTTTCTTCCAGAAAGGAACATAACAAGACACATTCAGGCATTTCATTCCAGTGAATGTGCATGTGTACATCTACTCCAGCTGTAGTCATGGACAACCACAACTTGGACGGACTTAAACTTTATGTTTGTTCCAGTCATATATTTATCAGTATAAAGCAGTAATTTTACATTATAAATCTATGTTCAGTAATACAATCATGGTATTCTTGTAAGCTATACCATCACACTATATGCCTACTTTTTATGAACATTTTTTCAGACCTATGAACCATATTACATGATGAGTAATGACCTAAGTAACAGAAATATATGTAATCAAAGGTGTATACATTTCTAATTTTTTTTCGCTACAGTGTTTGCTTAAACTATTCTCTGAATAATTGTGGGCATTATTTACATGAAAATTGACATCCTTGGGTCTCATAAAAATAATCAATCTGTATTACATGGACAAATAATGGTAATACAGAAGTCATAAAAACATGGAAAGGCATTCTATGATAACGTCAACATTTTTTTTTGCTACAAAGTCAACAAATTAATATTTTTTTAAAAGCAATATTTGAATGTTAACTCTAAGCAAAGGTAGCATTAAAGCTGTAGCTGAGTTTCCAAAGCCAAACCCCCTGCCCTTAGTGTTCCTGACACGAACTTTATCCTGTTTGCTCATGTGAATGATAACTCAGTTCCCTGCTGGACTCTGAGTTGCCCTCCACTGTCAACCTGCTCGCAGCAGAGAGCAGAAAAAGCCCCCACTTGACCCTCTTTGTGGCTTTAACCTTGTGACTTATTGTGTGCTTCTGATGTTTTTAAAGGAAAGCAGGACTGAAACAACAAAAATAAAACTTGTCATGTGATGTGTTCAGTTTTTTTCACCAAGAAAGATTGAGACAATCGTTTGAGCACTAACAGTGGGCCAGTTCAGGTCAATGCCATAGGTTACCACACTTGCCATGTGGTCTGCCTTTGAGCTGCTCAGAAACTCCAGCTCCCTATTATGAGACTTAGGTCTGTCCACTAGGAGTGAAGTGCTAAATTTTATTGAGGGTCTGGGTATTGCATAACATATATAGTTACTATGAAGATCAGAGTACTTGTGCCATTAGCTGCTGGCACCGACCTTCAGAAGTCCAAGCTGTCCTTGTAGCAGGCAACATGGGCTTCCCTCTGAGAAGGGTCTATATTGACCTGGTCTGTAATGAAATATCAAAATGCTATCACTAAAATACAAGGTAGGGCAATTAAGAGCACATGATCAAAATGCTATCACTAAAATACAAGGTAGGACAATTAAGAGCACATGGACTAGATGATCTTTAAGGTCCCTTCCAATCTAGACGATTTTATGAGTCTATGATTCTATGACTATAGATGGTGCTGTATCCAGCATCTGTAAAGTAATTCACCCCTGAGGTTGCTCCAAATTGCAAGTCTTCCCTTAGCAAGGGCTGACGACTTGCATCCCAGCTGTTCCCAGGTTAAGCAATGCAGATGACTGATGAACAGTGACTATAGATGGTGCTGTATCCAGCATCTGTAAAGTAATTCACCCCTGAGGTTGCTCCAAATTGCAAGTCTTCACAAGTCTTCTTTAAGGGCTGATGACTTGCGTCCCAGCTGTTCCCAGCTTAAGCATTGCAGATGACTGATGAACACTTTTGCACCTCATTGTGAAGATATTCCACAAAAGGATGGTGCTTGCAGACTGCAGTAATAGGGACCCTTTAAGAAGTGCCAGTAGAGATCCAGGTAAGCGGGTGGTTGATGGATTAGCAGACACCAGGTTTGGGGGTCTGTTCTCACTGAAGAGAATAAATTTTGATGTGTGATTTAGTGACTGCATCTTCTATTAGCCTATAGCTTACACAATAAACTGCACTGAGGATGTTCAAGAGAGATGTAATGTGCTCTGCGCACCTTGTTGCATCTCACCCTAAGAGATTAGATTTAGCAATCCTTGCAATTTTGCTGTGAATGTCACAATAAATACTGATCTTTAGCATAAGAGTGAAAAATGTGGAGATATCCAAAACCTGACCTGCTGAAATAAAACAATTGCATTAAAACCTCAGCTTACATGAAAATGAGATTGCTTTCCATGCTGTTGCAGGAAAAGGTTTGAAAATATCAAAGGGTGCAATAACAGGATCAAGATCAAATAAAAAAGAAATATATATGTTTTAAAATCATACAATATTAATCTCACCCTAAGAGATTAGATTTAGCAATCTTTGCAATTTTGCTGTGAGTGTCACAATAAATACTGATCTTTAGCAAAAGAGTGAAAAATGTGGAGATATCCCAAACCTGACCTGCTGAAATAAAACAATTGCATTAAAACCTCAGCTTACATGAAAATGAGATTGCTTTCCATGCTGTTGCAGGAAAAGGTTTGAAAATATCAAAGGGTGCAATAACAGGATCAAGATCAAATAAAAAAGAAATATATATGTTTTAAAATCATACAATATTACCTCAGTCTGAAGATTTTAGGGGGCCTGACTTACAATTTTTGAACATTTCGGAAATATCGTTGGTGACTTAGATTCATTTTGGGTCACTCACTGGGACATCCTTAAGTAATCTGATATCTGTGCTAGAGCTAAAACACTAAAATGCTTCACTTTTTTAAAAGGAATCTTCACCTGCCCAGCTGATTTAGCTGATTTAGTTCATCTGGGTTTTTGTTGCAGAAAAACAGTAAACAAAGCCTGCTGCAGCAAAGATGAGAATCTGTGCCAACAAATGTAAGATGCACAAAAAATTTGTGCGGGAAAGTCTCACAAATTATTTGGCCTGGAACAGAAGTGCCAGTAGAATGGCAGAAAAGAGATCTTGAGTCCAATAAATGCAAGCCTTTGGAGACCACGATAAAATGTGATTCTAGTGACAGTGCATGTCTATGAAAATTCACTGCAGTATCAGACATCCCAGGTGCCTATTTGATCAGGAATCGTTATGCTGCTCAGTGTTCCAGGAACAGTTCTGGACAATGAAATAGCTTTTGCATTCAAAGAGGTGACATTTAGTCACCAGGCATTTAGCTGCCGGGCATAAAGGCCACTGCTTGTGAAAGGGGTTTGTTTGAAGGAAGAGAGTGCATGTGTGTGTGTTATTAACTGGAGAATAAGGGTAAATTTTAAATTAAATACGCTGCAGCTCAGTCAATATCTTGGGCTCAGCATCACCGATGAGGGGTGATGGGAAGGTCTGAGTTTCTGCTGAGCTCCCTTAGCGTGGGGACGGCCACTGAGCCTCGCCAAAGATTCGGTTTGAAATCTTGCCTTTGTGAATACATATTTCAGACGTAAGAGTATAATAAAATGAGAGTGTGCATCTGAATTTGCCTCTGATGAATACGCACCAGAGAGGAAATAGTCATTTATATATGAGTGTTGAGCTGAAGGCTGCATCCTTGGGAAGCTGCTGTAATTCAGCAGTCTCCTCAGCTCCGGGGAGAGAAGAAATAAGAAACAGTAATCGAACAGTTACAGTAAAACTAATCAAACCAAAACAAATCAATACAAGACAAAAAGCCCATCCAAAAGGTATTCTGACATGCCTCCAAAAGGTATTCTGACCAGAAAAATATTTTATAAGTTAAGGGATTTTGCGTTCACGGGAAGAAAATTAAAACCACTGACCAGGTGGTCAGTAATAATGTTAAGGGGCTGGGTGCACTGAAGAGCTCAGTCAGGCAGGCTCAGAATGCAGCCCTCAGACATGCCTGCTGGAAACACAGTGTTGAATACTGTCACTGTTGCTCAGCTGTGACAAATAGAGGTAGAGCTAGAAAGAGAGAGATACAGAGAGAGAAAGAAATACTTCTCCTGTTTTAAAACAGCTTTAGGATGAATCAGAAAAAAACGTGATTTAGGATGAAAGCCTGTTGGCAGGCACGTTATTTGTAAAGGTTTGACCAGGAAGCCTAGAGACAAGTTCACATGCAATTTAATATTTACTGAAGGAAAAAAAACATTACAATTTTCCTTTCAATTTCTTTGCCACTTTGTTTCCAGGGCTCTGAGCAACCTGATCTAGTTGAAGATGTCCCTGCTCATTGCAAGGGAGTTGGAGTAGGTGACCTTTAAAGGTCCCTTCCAACCCAAACTAGTCTATGATTCTATGATTCTATGATCCTATTTTGGATCTCAGGTATGAGGAAGCAGACTGATGCTGCACCAAAAGCTCCCGAGGTTTTAAAACCCAGGGGCTGATCTGACATTGAGGATTCCTGTGGAGACACACTGTCTTCCCCTTTCATTTGCAGTCTGGTTAATGAGCCTGTAAATTGAATTAGCTCAGTCTAAGTGCTCAAAATCCAAGCTGAAATGAAGAGAAAACAAGATTAGAATACTGTATGGAGGCTATACTTGTTCTGCTGCCTTTGGTTTCCTGAGGAATGCAATCAGTCTGAAATAATAATAACAAAAGAATATGTGACTGGTGACATATGATTCATTATAATGTACAAAACAATCTATTAAACAGTGCTCAGCTGGCAAGTCAGTGTTTCCCAGCCTAAAGAGATTAAGGGTAGCTAAAGAAGGTGGAATCTTATTTTTCTTTTTTTTTTCCCCAGTGCTGTGGTATATGCATATCCTTTTGGACAATGTTTGGCATCTCTTTTTTTAAATAGCAAATGAGTGGCCCAGGGAAGTGACTGCAAATTAGAGTTGTGAATACCTTGATTTATGATAACAACAGTGCACTGAAGCGTGGGCAAAAAGCAGGACAGCACTGCATTATTTCTTCCAAATGATTTTGAAGCAATCAGAAAGCATAATCTCTCCTCCAAAGCTTTTCCTCCCTCTATAGATCAAGAAATACTCATTTTTCTGTTAGCAAACAGAAGAGAAAGGGCTCTCTCCTCTGTTGGTGGTGCCTCTCTAGTCCCCTCTGTGCCTGCCCAGAGCTGCTGTGTGCTGGTCTCACCCAGGGACCAGCTCTGGCGATGTCTGACATCCCTGTTCCAACAGGTGAATCACCAGACCAGCCTCCGCCATTTGCACCGGCTAAACTCTGAATTTCTGTCGGTGAAAAGCCAGTCTTTTCATCCAGTTTGAGCATGGATTCCTCCCTCCATCCAGATAAGCATTTGCTGACATTATTTCCCTGCCCATCCTAAGGGTTAGCCTAAATCCAACTGGGTGACGTGATTCCCGATTTGGTTGCTGAGATGCACAGAGCCTGAATGACTTAATGATTCATCCCTCTTGCAATTAGCTCAACCATTAAGCAGACCAAAAACCTAATCCCCTGCCCTCTGCCTGATCTTTCTTTGTTCACCTCTAGCCTCAGTTATGGGTTAATGTCATGTGAAAAAGTCCAACTGGTCTCATCTTTTCTGTCAGTGGATGGCTCTTCTGCCTCCAGGTCTCATAAAGATTTACCTTTGGGAAATCACGGCTATTAAACTCCCCTCAGGAGCAGAAAAGACAAAGCTGATATGTTTCTGTAATCCTGAAAGCTGTATGAAATGCTATCCTTGCCTTTCCATCCAGGATTTGTATATATATGTAAAAATTTTCTTCACCAAAACTGACATCCTCCCTATCTTAAATTAAAAATAGCACAGCAGTCCAGGCATTGGATGACATTTCTTATCAACTAGTGGCATCACTGTATATGCAGATCATCTTCCTTAGGCAGGAGTCAGTCTGCTGTTACATATGTGACCAGGAGCTGGAAAAAACTCAACCTCACAAGATTTTAGAGTCTTTCTTTTCTCAGTAATGATCTGAAGACATGATGAACAAACAACATATAAAGATTTATCAAGTTTTGAATAAAAGAAACCCACAGAAAGAATACTAGCAGTAACATTAGCTAGTAATAATGGAACGAAATGAAAGCCCTTTATCTTATTTTCATCACTCTTATTCCCATGTGTGAAGTGAGAGCTAAGCTGCATTATTATATGTTATTATCTCTAGAGAATCTACTGTCTACAATCACAATAATGATGTGGTTTTCTAAGGAGAAAAAAAAATGATAGGAAGAAAACACTGAATATGATTTTCTCCTGCGAAAGCCAAAGAAGCAAAAAAATATTCTAAATCACTAGCAGTCATATTTTTAGCACAAAAATATATGTCAAAACTACTACATAGTGGAAAGTTTGAGAGAGGCAGACAAGATCTGTGCATCAAGTCAGACACAGAGTTTTGGTAGACATTTGCATGTTCAGCAGCAGAATTTCCATACAGTCTGCAAGCAGTAATTTGTACATACTCCCACAGAAGAAAAAATCTGATCAAAAAAGGACCACTGCCATGTTTTTAGCATTGATTTCCTCCAAAGTAAAGTCCCCACATAATTATTACCATCCAAAAAACACAGGTTGAATATAAACATGCCTGAAAAACATTTTCATAATCTAAGAATAAAATTTTAAAAACAGAAGCTTACTCACAGTATTTATAAATCCCTTTAATTTCTTTAGAAGATCCTCAGAGTAATTCTAGTAAAACTATATAATTAAATCTTTTTTGCCTCCAAGAGCATTTAAGAGATGTGTTTGATTAAGGTCACTCACTAATGAAATGTTGACAGCTCAGCATTAGGACTCAGCAGCTGTTTAAGAGAACACAGCAACATGAGGGAAAGACCACCACACCCCAAATTCAACAATGCAGAATTTAATGATCTAGTTAGAATTTGCTCAAAATATTGAAAGGAACATGTAAGCTTAAAATACTATAAGGATTTTACATCCGGTATATATATGAATATATGTGTTTATGAGTTAAAAGATGACAGAAGTTTGAAAGAATTTGTTTTAATTTATTTTGTCTGATATTACCCATTTTTCAAGAAGATGACCGTAAATTTCAAATTGCAGATAGTTGTTGACTTCTGTTCCAGATACAATGTAGGGCATTTTTCCCTAAAGAGTTTGGAAATGGAGGCTTTCTGCTACCCCTGGCAAAAGTGTAGCAGAAAGATCCCATATGTCCTCTTACCTCCTTGTGCACTTGTGTGCGTGGCCTAGATACATGTGTTGATTTCCTTATTCGTTTAACTCATTCATTATATACACTGAAGAAATAACACACCCAACTCACTAATGTAAACAGAAATATAAGCACAGAAACCATGCCATTCTGCCTAACATTTGTTTAACAGAAGTTAAATGAAATCTACGAATACAATGAAACAGCAGTGTAAAGCACTTGTCATATGAATAATTAGACCTTATAATAGCAACAGGATGCTCGGTCTGTTCTCGTCTGTAGTATTTCTGTTTAGCAGCTGCTGTTCCTGACAAAAAACTGCCAGATGCAAGAGTTCCCTGATGGGTACCTGAACATGCTCTGTGTGTCCTCCTGAACTTTACTACAGTTAAAATGTTATTCTGGACCTGCAGGAAAGTAGACAGATGTTTTGTCAGCTTAGCAAATGGGAATATTCCTTCTCTGAGCAAGTGGGAAATGCACTAAATCTGTCTCAGCTAGAAATGTGTTTAGCGTTCACTGTTCAAATTATCTGGTTTTGTAATCTCTAAAGCATAGAACATGTTATTCACAAACTTTATTTACTTCTAACAGAATAAACAGACTTAGCTTTCCACATGTGCTTTTACAAACCAAAATACCTACTTCCATGCAACGGGTGGGAAATCTAGGGCTCTTGAATATCTGGGTCCTGATGAATTCTCTCCTAATTGTGCATTAACAATTAGAGATTATAGAATATGATGTTTCTGGTTACTACCAGTGTAATAAAGTTAGAGGTGGTTGCAAACAGACTTTGTAGAGTGAAGAAAAAATTAGTATCACAAGACATGTCACTGTGAATTCATGCCATCTGTCTAATGATGAATGACACCAGTGCGAATGGTATCAAGTCAGCCTACAGATTTGCTATATATACTCACTAACCTGCAAATACATAAGGCAAAATGGCCCCACTTACACTGTGCATCAAAACAGAGAGTATAACGCTTCGTCAGAGGGTGAACTGCTCTATTAAAATTACCACATGTTCAGAAATGCAGACTGGGTTTGTTGTTTTCAACCTAGTTTATTTCTTTTTTGGAAATCTGTTTTCTTCCAAAAATCTCATTTTCATGATTTAGGTTTCATTTCGCTGCTATTTTAATATCCTAACTTTTTTTATACTGTGGCCTTTTATTCTCTGATCAATGAGAATGTCATGAGGTCCATTTTTACAATAGTTCCAAATAATAGTACACTCTACTTTTCTTCAGCAAAATGCAATTTCTGCTGCTTTATAAACATGGCTAGATACTCTTTCGAGAATTTTGCTACTGAAGAATGTTATTAATTTGTGATCCTTTCTTGAGGTGAAGTTGGTAAACTCACGGAAATGGAGTGCCTGGGACAGAGGCTCTACTTGTATAAGCTACTGAAATTGAAGTATATTTATGTATATACATATGATGAACTCTGATAGCTAGATGTCACCTACATATTGAAGAAATTATGTCAGGGTTATAAATGATACCAGAGTTGCCTTCTATTCTCTTCTGTTCTTTTTTTCCTTCCTGATACAGTTATAGGGGGTCTCACTTGACATAATGTGATTTCTCCTTTAGCTTAGTTCAGAGCTTTCATCTTAAATGTATTAAAGAGTTTGCCTCACCTGACCTAATTTAATCATGTAAAAGGTAAGTATTCAGACTGAGCTAACTAGTAAGACTTTCTCTGCGTTCTCTGTCATGGAAGAAAGATGTGATGTGATGAACCTTCCTCTGCAGGCACCTTCCTGTATGGAATGTGGAAGATTCTCAGATGTCTATCATCTCAGATCAGATGTTTGTCTTTCAGGCTGCATTGTACAGCATCTGTCCCTTGGGTGTCATCCAGTACTAGTATCTTGATTCTGTGTCAAGAAGAAGCATCAGAAGACAGCAACTAGCAGAAGTATCATCATCATTGTTCCTTTCAACTTATTAATAAATTTGAACATGATAAAATGTGAGGAATTTACTGGAAATCATATTATTTAGTGGCGACATTAAGGTAGTGGGTTGGTCCACTTCCTTGTGAGATGGGACAGAGTAAAGAAGAGGCAATGGAGATAATATCTTCTTTCCAGGTGGTTTTCTTTTTTTACAGGATGCTTCTCTATTCCGGAGAAATCTCTATAGTGACAATTTTTATTCTGTGCATTTCAATTTTATGCTTGATGGACCCCCTGGCCTTGAATTAATCAATGGCAGAACATTAGGGCCAAACAGGTATCCCTGACCATGGCAGGGGGGTTGGAACTAGATGATCTTTAAGGCCCCTTCCAACCCAAACCGTTCTGTGATTGTATGATTCTATAAGCCAGTGAATCACCTTATTTTAGAAAGAAGTGTGGCAACCATGAATGCTATGAAATGCCATTAATCATTTGTGTTTCTATTTTGTAGATGGAAAATAAGTAATTTTAGAGTTTAGTCACCAAAAATGTGATTTCACTTGGGCCGAAGAGCAGGGTTTTTTTGCCTTTTGTTCAAAAGAAATTCACAGTAACCCCCACCTAATTGCTGAAAGATTTGAGCCTGCATTTCCAAAATCTTGGCCAGAAAGCCTCCTCAGATGCTTGAAGCTCTGCAGCTGCTCATGACCACAGGCATTACCATTCTGGGTTGGCTGAGCATCGAGGGACACAATTCATGCCTACACCTGTCGGGGGGGACACAGGCTTCAGGAAGCAATTCAATATTCATGAACCTAGAGAGAAAATGGTGCTATGGAGACTGTGTAGGGAATCTTTGCCAGGATAGGGATGGAGTTCTCCTTTACTTTAAAGGTAGAAAATGCAGAAATATTCTGCATTGAAATACTATTTCACAGAGTAATGACACTAAGGATCATCATGCAAACTCAGAACCAGCTTGGGGGTCTAAGGCACTATGGCTACATGGTATTGAGTAGATGTAGCCAGAAATCTCAGGTATGGGTTTGTTATTTTTACATTGAGAGCTGGATGCCCAATACTGCGCCAACCTCTGTTTGTGATTTGCTGGGATAGGGGAATTCTTCCCCTGTAGTTAAAGCCACATTACCCTACTTTTCTTTGTTTGGTTGTTTTTGCCCCAATTAATTAGCTTTCTCCTATTCCTTTGTTCAGATTTCCTTGGCCCAATCCCTTGAATATTTGACAAAAACAAACAGAGGCGGTGGTTACTGTGTGGTACTAGCAGCGGCTCGGTTTTATTTAATAACACTGTGTTACTCTGTGCAACAAATTGTGACTAATTGCTTCTCCACTGCTCTGCCAGTCTGTGAAAAGGCCAGCATCACAAAACACCAAGTCAGAGCTCCCTGCCGAATCTCTACAAGCTTATATAAACAGCAAACTTGGTGAATGAGGTCCGACTGGTAGGCAAATTAAGGGTTTTGGTGAAATAGATGTGCCCATCATTGACTCCAGTGCTGAATTTTGCAATTTTCCCCTCAAGCATAATGTATATAAACAGTTTTGACTCTGCAGATCTTGTGAAAAATTCTTCCTCTTTGCCTTTCTCAGCAAACAAAATTGCATTCATATAAACTCATGTAATTTCCATTATTTGGTTTATCACGTGTGGGGTTTGATTTTTGTTTTAATCAAGGAATATAATTTCTGCCTTTCTTGCTTTCTTCCTTGGTGCTAAAAAGTACACACTGGCTTTTTAATATTTAATTGGGGAGATCATTTTACGGGTTTTAGTTTAAAGGTAACCATAGCACAAACGCATCCATTATTAACTGCAGAACGGCAGTGTAGCTTCTCGGGAGCCCTCTTTAGTTTAATATGAGAACCTCTGTCAACAGAAAACAGCGCTGATATTGTTGTTAAGTAAGTGTGACAAACTGGCAAATGCCATGGCCACCACGTTGGAACAATGCAAACTGCTTATGTCAATGGAAGAGGCGATGTTTAAAAGTGAGATGAAGGCGGAGAGCGAGCGGCTGTCGAGGAAGGTCCGATTCCGCGTCGCGTCCTCGCACAGCGGGAGGGTGCTGAAGGAGGTCTACGCTGACGGGGAGGCTGCCGACTCCCTGGACTCTGAGTACACCAGTAGCTCGGAGACTGACCAAACCAGCCGGCTGAGCGAAGTGGACGGGCAGCAGAACGGGCACGGAGGGTCCGAGTGCGACGAAAACGAGAACGAGCAGGATGACTTGCTCATTTTAGTCAGAGCCACTAAAGAGAAGGGGTTTGGTACAAAGCGAGTCAACATCCTCAGCAAAAACGGCACAGTCAGGGGAGTCAAGCATAAAGTCAGCGCTGGTCAAGCCCTCTTTGACAATTTGGCAAAAGTATTTCAGGTAGGTGATATGCTCCTGCTGGCTTTAAGCACCATGGCTGTCCCTTTTAACTCCTCACATTCTTCTTTCCCTTTGTCTAAACATATCTCATTTACGATTTCTCAATATTCTGCCTCATTCCCATTGCTGTTTGCTTACCGCTGTTGCACTGGAGGGACTCATTGCTCTTTCTGGTATACTCCAGCTCCCCACTTCAAATTAAGTCTGAAATATTTTCTTTCAAAACTGACCTAAAATTTGCTGACCGGGGATGAGTATGTTGCACTATCCATGTATAGACCAGGAAAGAAATGTAACAGAGGAATTAACTGGGGCTTTGTAGGAGATCTGTACAGATCCACTGTGCAGGGATGTGTCATGTTTCCACTTCTATTATATTAGTTCTAATGAGGTTACGATGTTATCTACTGTCCCCTCCATGTAAATATGTATACTTGCAAATTCCATTGTGTTTAATCTGCAAAGTAGATCAAATTAGATGTAGGATGGCAGCAATGATGGTTTTCCCACATGAAAATTTCAGGGGAATGAAATCTTAGTCGGAGGTGTCTTTTATTAATGTCTGTTATCCATTTATTTTGTAGAAGGAACAGAATATCTGTATTTGAAACAGTATATGCCACACTGACATCTTAGGCAGAGAAATACAGGCCTCAGAAAAAACAAGAAAAAATTTATAAAAAATTTAGTTCATGTGTATATTATTTATCCATATAAGGTATTCAAGTCTTTGAATCATTAAAATTCAAACAAAAGAGCAACACGTATGCAACAAACCCTTTCTAAAGGTTGTTATAACGTTATAATGTTATAATGGTCACTTAAATTAACTTATAATTGGCTTCAGAGCATTATTTTAAAGCATTCATGGAGTTTTAGCATGGGGAATTTGATACTAGTAGCACCTGTTGAAATAAAATCTAGCAGTTCTTTCTTACTTTGAAGCAAAGTCATTTCATAATATATTTAGAAATGGCTATAGATTAATATTCTCTTGCTTCTGAATAGGAACTTGTCCTCTATGTTGTACCTAACAGTCTTTTTGTCAGTATCAACGTTCATGTGGAGGATGGATATTTCAAAGATTAATTATCTGTTCATTTTTGTTCTATACATTATGTAGCACTCAAGTAGCTTTCTTGCTTTCAAGCCACTCACTGAGAGTTTGTCCTTGAATTCACTACTCTGATAAAATTTGTAAGAGACTCAATTTTTCTGAGTAGATATGAGTTAGGAATTGTTAACTGGGGCATGTCTGAATTCTTCTCCAACCTTTATTCCAAATACTGCTTCCTGTTGTTTTGCTACATGGAGTACACCATTTCACCTCTCTAGCCTCATTCCCTCCTAACACCTGCCTTCTGTTGCATCAGTGATGCAAAGCTAAAAAATTTGAATCACCTGTATAAATGGACCTTTAATTAGTGGCCCTGTCACCTGGCTGCTTCTATCTCCAGTTTCGGGCTGGAAGTTCTTCAGGGAAGGTTCATGGACTGAAATCAATGTACGTTGATTGAAATGAAGTTTCTTTTATTCCTAGAAGAGTTACAGCTAGGACAAACATTACTTCCATGAAGTGTTTTGCCAGAAGAAAAGAAGGCTTGAGGGGAAGCATATCCATCCGACAACTTCAGAAAATGATATGTAGTCTAGTCTACCACAGAAGTCCATAATTAAGACCTGTAAAATAATTAAGATAAGGAACATGTATTTTACAGCAGAAGAAAGTGGAAAAATTAAATTATCAGATGAAAACAAACTTAAAAGTTTTTATACAGCACATAATTTAATTTAAGTACTCTGCTACAGGCATTGTAAAGGCCAAAAGAATAGACAGGTTTTGAAAATGGATGAAGAAAATATATGTAGAACTGAGCAGCTTCTGCTTAGGCAGGTCTAGATGACTGATTCCCACAAATAACTGTATATTCTTACTTTTCTACACAAACAAGTTCCTGTTTTCCCAGAGATAAAACTTGAAATCTAGTGAAGAAGAATGACAGTTTGCATATCTTTTATGTTATACTGTGAGGCAATTTTCAGTGCCATGTGGTGAACACAGAGAAGAGTAAAACACGAAGGTTGGCGGCTTTGAGAATGAGTGGGAACTGCTTGATCCCCATGTGAAATATGATCGAAATATGTCCATCTACAAATGAAGTGGTGACATTTAGGATAAGATTAGAGGATTATTTCTAGTTTTCTGTAAGTACGTTCCGGACAATTAATTGCACACTAACACCACTTAGAGAAACAACAGGAGTTCTGTATTCAAAGGTACAATAAGATAGAAATACGTTTCTAGTAGAAGATATAAGTCAAAATCATTGAACTGGGCATTTTTGTAATTTCCTCCTTGATTAGTGGTTGAGTCACCATCCCTGGAGGTATTTAAAAGATGTTTAGATGTGACACTTAGTGATGTGATTTAGGGGTGGACTTGGCAGTGTTAGGTTAACGGTTAGATTTGATGATTTTAATTTTCTTTTCCAACATAAATGATTCTATGATTCTATGTTTCTATGTGAGGTCATCTGCAATTACATGTTTTGCTTCTTTTAACTAAGCAACAGCAGATGTATAACATCAGTTGAGATGTATATGAAGTCCCTTATCCCCAAGGAGAGCCCCTTTGATGATTCAGCAGTAGATGACCTCATTATACACTCCTCAGAGTGAGTGTCAAAGCATGAACTCTCGACAATCCTAAACCCTGAGCAGTGTCAGTATTCTATTTCTTCAGACTATATCTCCAAACTTCTCTACTATCCTATGACCCCAAATCCCCAGATGCTCCCTGTAGAGGACAGATCCTTTAAAACAAATCACTTTCCTCAGGTACTCTAGGGATAAGCAGGGACTCCTTAACTGGGCTTTATTAAGTTGTGCAGTCAAGGCATTTGATGTTTTCTGTTCAGATACCTGTGCTAAAAGCACTTCTATGTATTTTAATGTTCCATGGAATATTTCAGATTTTGAATATTTTTTCCACATTTTCTAACTACAGCCTTTCTACCGAATTGGTTCAGACAGTTCCTTCACATAATGGACTCATCGGAAAAATCTCACACCTTCATGAGTTTTTGGGAATATGAATAGGGTAATTTAATACAGCAACTATTTCCAGAGGAAAAGGTGGTTTTTGGTTGTGGTTGTTGTATGATACAAGTCTGGCCTGAGAACGTATATTTACTGCTGAGTAGATATGTATCCCCTGCTACATCTTCCAACAACTGTGCACAAGCAATTCCATCATCAGCACAACCAGCGACTTCCCATTTCCACCCTTCCTTGAGAAGAGAAACCAGGTCCCTCGCATTAGTCTGTCTGATGACTGTGTCCCCAGATGCCAGCTGCAGCGTTGTGACAATAAAAAGGTTTCCTATCAGGTCAGCCCTGCACAGCTGGTGAGATGCCGTGAGCCCGGTGACATCTGGAGCTGGCACAGCTGTGTGGATGGGGTGGGACAGAGCTTCATGGCAGGACATTTTGGGGGCAGGAAGGTGGAGAAGAGACCAGCTCTATTGACGCTTCAGGGGAGCATGGTTTCCATGGCAACCCCTCCATCCTTTCCATCCCAGGGGTGGATGCCACAGGGAGAGCGTTGACATAGCAACCACATCCAGGCAGGGAAGGCGGGAAGCCAGTTGGTGGCCATCGGTGGGGGGGCAGGGATGGTCACATGGGTCCACCCAGCCTTCAGATGGGACCAGGGGGATGACCTCCTATAGGGCTGGCAGTACAGTGGTCAAGTAGTCAGGAATATTTTATTCCTGACAAATGTGCACTACTCAAAAACCTGAATGAAGCAAACGATATGGAGCTTCCAGTCTCCCTATTTGTGCACCTCTTCAAAATAAATGAAATTATCTCCTGCTGAAACAATAAAACTAATGGTATTGGCACCTCTGGAGCTGGGGATGTGACCTGCTAATTGAATCAGGAACATAAACCCCTTCTCTGCATATCCAAAGTAATTGTGGTCTTATTTCAGAACATTACTAAAATTTTTGATTTTTAATCCTTAGAATGCTGTTAAAATGTGAATGGGTATGAATATTTCCTGTATTTTCCCATAGAAAGTAGTAGAGAAATGGTTCGTGTTTCCTTGAAATGAATGTAATTCTCTTCATGACCAGTTTTTATGATGAGGCCATCCCTGTGATGGCTTCCAGGTGACACAGAGTAAAAAATCCTTGGGTTGTCTGGTACATTACTAAGTAGCGCAACGATCATTTCATGCCAGACTGGGTCCGATCCCAACATGCAACATAATGGAGCTCAGCCAAAGGTTCTCCCCTTATTACCACTGTTTTAACGTAAGTCCTTTCCTCCATTTCCACTCTTACATGCTCCACTGAGCTTCAGGCCTGCTCCAAAAGGTCACCTTCTGCTGAATTAGCTACAGATCTCCTTCTCAGGCAGGGCCTGCTGACGTCTATTAGGAAAGGGCAGGCCTGGTTAACAAACCTGATTAATGCCTTTGTGAACATTCCATCAGAAGGGATATGGGTGAGGAGTCAGACACAATGCACTTGGTCTTTAAGACATTTTCCAGCACGGTGTCTCAGGCAGAGCTAACGTTTAAGGTTGCAAAGTGCAAGTCAATATTCAGTCCGATAAAGAATTATTTATTAATGTTTAGAGAGATGGGAAAGAGTTAAGAATCAGGCAGGAGTTTGTTAAGAGAAGGAATGCTTTTTTGGGGTGGTTAGGTTCACTTTCATCTTTCTTTACTTGTAGGTGACCTGGAAAAGTGACTATACAGCAGGACATGCAGAGCTTACAGACCAGAAGGGCTAGCTAATACAACAGTGAAAATAAAATGGAAGACAGCAGCAAAAACAACTGTCTTCCAAAGAAGGCAGATGCTGCAAAGTGCTGTTAAGGAAAGTTTCTGGTGCAATAGTACAGGCAAAGGTTTTAGGGTGAGTGGCACGTTGTAAACCACTTCAGACCCTGAGGCAATTATCACTATCATCCCTAAAATTCTGGGGAGAAAAAAAAGAGAGAGAGGTCTGCACTTTCACTGCAGGAGTCACAATGTTGTCCTCTTCACTTATTTGGCAGATGATCAGTGCTGACACTTCAGCATTATTGGACTCTTTAAACTCAAAGACTTCTGCTAGGACTAAGACCTCTGCTAAGATTGTGAAAGATCTCCTGGGCTTTCCTTTCCTATTCTCATCCATAAACACTGCCCTATGACTCCCAAACAGGCATAGCTTGCAAAAGGAAGAGGTTTACTGGATTGCTTGTACCTACTAGTAGCAATATTAGGAAACATGCTGATAACCTAAAGCCATAGCATTTGCTGTAGTAATGCCACTTATATGGATGGAAACAAATTCCAGTGAGGGGTAGGTACATCCTTTGAGGTATAAAGTTCCAGCTTACGTTCCTAGTGTTAGCAAGTGTGGAAAACTACTTATTAAACAGTGTTGCACTGAAATCCACTGAAGAATAGGAAAAATTGTAACGGCAGACAGGATCAAGTGATTATGAAAAGTAGGTTTCTGTTTGTTACAGAAAATACAGCAATTAGAAGGACAACTGGATCACCACCAAGTTGGTGGTGAAATGGGCATAGTGTCACTTCACCACTTCCTTTGTACCTTCCTAAGTGCTTTGATCTGTGACCACAGTGCATAGGACAGTGATTCAGCTGATTAAGTGACAGTTACAATAGGTAGTTTCCAGAGCTGGTGCCTGAACAGCCACACTGATTCAAAAAGGAAGATGATCAGGTCTGTGCGCTTTTGACTGGAGCCTGGGGTTGGTCAGTACTTAGGATACTGGTATTTGTTGTTCTCATGTTCTCATATAAATCATCTGTAAAGCACTGAGCTCAGGCAAGTCTATAATTAGACTGTTCATTGTATTTTAGGGTTTGCTGCTATTGGACTTGAAAAACATATTTGATATAGACTTGAAATGATCAGTAAACAGACTTTAAGCTATCTAAACCTCTGAAAGCAATATACAGCTTTGAGTTCAAAAGGACTTTGCTGTCTCATTTTAAAAAAAATTAAGTAAGGTGTGTCTTGACTTTTCAATACACTCAGCATTGGGAGGCTTAGCAACAAAACCATGGTTACATTTGTCATTTCTTCAAGATTGAATCAACAATTGAATAAAAAAAAATTGCTAGACTTTTATGCTGGCTGTCTGATCAGCACGTATGGGACATCTGTTCAACCTTCCAGAGCACCACATGGCCTCAAAATTATCCTTGCTCTGATGTGCCTTGATCCTTGCAAAGGATCCATAAATGAGGACACTGCTCTTGAGACACTCATGTGCACTGGATGAGGCTTAGCAGAGGCAAACCCTGGGACAATAAACATTTCTGTTCTGTGTTTACACATGTTTGTGCTTCAGAGGACATAATAAGCAGGTACTTGGCTTCCTGAATCACACCTACGGCCGCAGGTGAGTGAAAACTGTTATGACACTGAATTAGTATTTCCCCACTGGTTGCAATATTTTTATCTGTTTATCTTAGGTAAAAATGACTACATAAAATGCAAGACAGCTGAGAAATAGTTTTTACACATTGTGCTGCCAGGCATTTGTGGCATGAGTGGTGCAGTTTTGAACATTGCCAGGGTAATCGGTGCACACCAGCCTTCCCTGAGACAGAGACTCAACTGACACACTTTCTAGCAAGGGTCTGTGAAACCCACTGCAGTCTCAAGGATAACCAAGCTCTGGTAGGTGCAAGATGGAAGCAGCAGTGAGGAAACGATCATTTTGCACTTCATTAGCACCTTCTCTCTCCTGTTGATAGAAGACAACTTCTAACAACTGACTGGTACTAAATAGAGCTGTCTCAGGCTTACCTCAACTGGGGTCCAAGTGCCTGGGGTCCAAGCAGATTGTCCAGTTTGGAGGAAAAAGCAGAGCTGCTGCCCTGGGCTGTGAGGGAGGACAGAATTAAATTGTCCCCTCTGTGAAGTCCACATCATGTGGCTACTTTCCCATACGTAGTGATTTATTAATCAGTCTCATCCCCTGGCCTTATCTTTTGCATGACAAAGGGCATAGCAAAGAAGCTATGCTTATACTGCAGCAAATATGTATATACAGAATATGTGATACTGGAGTGAATCAAGACCTTAGATACAGATTCAAAAAACGCGTAGATTTCTGAAGAAGGACTTAGACACCAAGCTGTGATCCTCCACACCTCTCTTTGGTGCTACTTTGTCTCAAAGGCAGCAAAAGCCGTTCATTAATGAAAATTTGACTAATGATCTGCCTTGGCCATGTGCCTCAGCATCTCAGTATTGACAGGACATGACAGTTACCTCCTACTCATGTCCTATGGGAACCACAAAAAAGGCGTTCCTTTGCCTGTCTCACCTGCAGGGTTTGATGCAGTAGGTGTCCTCTGAGCATGCCTGTTGGATCAGATCCTACACGAACTGTACATAAGCAGATGCTGCTTTGTTACAAATCGTGTCTGCAGGAGGCAGTGGTGGGAGTTGTATTTTGAATTAGACAGTCACAAGGCAGCATGAATAAATTGCTAGAGCAGGAGTTGAACACAGGCTTGCCATCCCAAATACTAGGCTTCAGCATCGTGCTTGATTTCCATTTCTTTCTTTCTTGCTCGTAAGCATTACAGCGATGGCATTGCTTCACCATGGAGGTATCCTAGAAAAGCTCGTAGCCTGTGACTTGCTTGTTAGAGACAAGAGGTAGAGAGGAGGCTCAATCCAGGTAGCCAAGACATGAGAGATAGCAAATAACCATATTCTGCCACCTTGTTTTGTGCTTTCTCTTTAAATCTGAAAATACATTTGCCTTCTTTTTGAAAGGAAGAACCAGTGTACTTGTTCTCAGGGAGTCAATGTGAACACCAAATGGAAAAAGACACCTCCTGGTTTTACAAAGTGGAATTCCTAAATCATATTGGCCTCGGGAAATTCTCTGAGCTGAAAATAGATGTAAAATGGGAGAGTGTGAGAAGGAAATACCATATATGCTTGCCCTCCTCTTACTTTTAATTACCTGTCTAGTAGATTACCTGGAATACTAGATGAACACTGGGTCTGAGTCAATGTACTGCTCTGGGACTCTCACATAATGAGAACTGCTCAATAAGGTCCTCAGCCTTTGAACTTACATGGAAAATGCTTCATCTTGTTTTAAACTGACTTGAAAAAAAGTAATGTTATGTAGACATCCTATTGAAAAAATTCTTACAATGTCAGTGCAGAATGTTTTCCACTTATGTTAACAGTAGGAGAACTTTTTTTCTAAATTGGCCTCTTACAAGAAAGATGAAAAAGATGAACTGATTAGTCCTAATCATTAATTAGTAGCAATAACCCTTCATTTTTTTTTCAAGCTCTGGAGCTTAACTTAGTAACTCAGCAGGACAATTATGAGAAAATATCTTTTGAAATATTCTTAAAACTAGGCCCATAAAGAAGACTAGGGGCTTTCCCCCTTTCTTTAACATGGTGCAAGAGGCTGCTGTCTAGAGAATTTGCTGTGTCATCTTGCCCCCAAATATCTGCATGCCTTTGACACAGCATACACAAAGTCTTTGGAACACACAAAGCTGATATAAATTGCCTACAAAGATGAACCAACCTCAAATTTTTGTGAACAAATAAATTACTTTGCAACCAAATATATAAGGGTCTTCATTGCACCTGTCTTGGGTGAAGTGTGTTTTTGTTATATTTACAAACATGGAAGGAAGTATTTAGCTATGCTGGGCTAATTTGTCACCAGATTGCACAGCTGTGCAGTTTTGCAATTGCAAAAATATGGTAATAATGAGGATAAAAGACAGTTCTTTTTTTAAAAAAAAAATTTCAAAAGAGTGAAGAATTATCTTTACCTTAGTGGTATGATTTTTCAGGCATGTACTAATGCTTTTGATTTCATGCCATAAAAGGCATTAGCAAAAATACTTTCTAACAAGTTAATTACATTACAATTCCATTTAGTTTACAGAGCTCAGAACTGTTTCAGTTCCGAGTTAAGATTTGCAAATACTTGCACTAGTATTTGCAAACAGAAGTAGGCAAATGTAAATGTACACATGCCATACAGGTATTGTGTTACAATGACCCAGAAAAACTGCATTTTAGCAGTGGACCAAACCCATGCTTCAGGAATCACCTGCCGACAAGTTAATTGGTGTATAGGTGTCACTGAGGACTATTTCCTTCCCTAAGAGAGAAGAAATGAAGTCATGCTTTATTTGCAGATGATGCTTGCTGGATGGCTCTGGCCTGTCAGCAGCCTGCTCTGACATTTGTCTGCCAGTGCTGACAGTTTGTTACACACTACACCAATGCAGGGGACATGATTAAAAGCTTGAAAGAAAGAAATGGTCAAAGAGATACTGCTTTTCTGGGCTGGAGCTTTAACCTGTGACTGTAATGTTCAGCAGCATCATAAGTTCGTAGCTTAAGGGCAGTAAAATATGCCTTAGATGGGAATTTGCAGCCAGAGAAACAAGGATATGACTCTCATGCACAAAAACCTTCCTCATTGCTGCAACACCCAGTACTAGGTAGTACAAAGCATGAAACTCTAATCTCACTGAATTTTTCCAAAACTTGCCTGATAAACGGTAGTTAGGACAGCATCCCCAGCCTGCTGATTTTGAAAAGGAGTTGGAAAAGCATAGCTTCCCATCCAAGCAGGCAATCTTGTGGTTTTGCTTGACACAGTAGTTATGTTGTGGAGCACAACTCTTTACAGCCTCCATCATGCAAAACGGCAGAAACGGTCACAGGCGAGCAGCTGCAGTCAGTGAGGTAGAGACTCATTTCACACATGGCAAGAAGGAAGACAGAAAAACCATCATTCATTGCTAGTATGAATGGCGGAAAGCATTTTAACAACCTCAGTACAATTTTGCCTTCGAACCACATCTAGAGACATAATCCATCAGTAATGTCAGAGGAGTACGTCTTCCATACCACAGAAATACCATATACAGACTGGTTCTTTCTCTACTCCCAGGACATAACGGGAAAACTTATTGGCCAATATTTGCATAAGTTTGTAACAACATGCAATGTTATATCCTGCACTGACAAATCAATCAGTGCCAGTGCAGAGGCAAAGAAATTTTTCTTTACTGCTTGTAGCCTTGTTTGGAACATTGCTGATTACCTAGGAAGTTTCAAAAATAGTAATAACTGACAGCAGTCATAGACTATTATTTAAGAAAAATCTATTTGCCAGTGCAACTTCTGTAAGACAGAAAGCCAGTTTCCAAAACTTCAACTGAAGATACAGCTTTTTAAAGCTGTCCAAACTTAAGCTGTCCAAACTTAAACTGTCACGAAGGTTTAAAAGAGACAGCAGTTTCTAAGTGGCTTGTAAAGGAAATGGATTCTGTTCATTTAAATCTGTCTGTAAAGTTTTGCTGTTGCAGCTCTGTTTTTTGTATCTGCTGAGTGGTCAGGCCTTTTGAAAACCTACCTGTTCAGTCAGTGAACTTTTCATGGATTCTCATGTGACGGGGAGTAGCCTTGAACCATGTAGTTCCTTCAACCAGGTAGTTTTATCCTCAGCTGCTCTAGCAATTCTGTTTTGAAGTCACAACAGATAAGGGCAAAAGTTGTCAAAAAAGGAGAGACGTCCAGTGAACTCTCTGACCTGTCTTTCATGCTGTCTCAATTCTCATTTTGGCAGAAGGTTATGCAACTGGCTGAAATGTAATCAGTATGGAGTTTCACTATTTTTTGTAGACATGATAGAATATTAGAATAAATGTTGTTATTGAATTTTAAGGAGAATTAAATTATTGAATTAATTAAGGAGATTTAATCGTTTCTATGCAAAGGAGCCACTGAAATGTTGCTCCAAAAGAAAAGCAGATCATTGATTTAATCATCTCAACATCTGTATTTGCAGTCACAATCCTTAGACAGACTATGTTTAACTTTATGATATGATATTGATTCTAGCCCTATTATAAGAACGTTGTTATATGAAAAGTCTGATGATAAGAATAACAATTTCTGCTTTATTTTCAAAATACATGTATCTGGGACAAATCCTGAATCAGACCAGAGCACAAAGCTGCTCACATTGACCTTTCTAAAAAATTACTCCAACCACAGATGTGATGTATATGGAATACTTACCTTGGCATCTATTTTGGCTAACAGGTTTAGGAGCGAATATAAAGCATACAACCTCCTACATTCTGATTTTCAGGCATTTTACATATTTGGTTAAAAAAGCCAAAAAAAGCTTACACCTTAGATTTTTTCAGCCACAGAGTCTATAACTCTGTTCCATGGAGATGGATGCTATTTTACTCACACAGTAGTGGTGGATGAGTCATCTGTCCCCTTTTGTACATCAAGGCTAGCAGGCATGGTACAGGCTATTCTAGGGCAGAGCTGCTTTATGTATGCTGTCTAGGAGTTGCACCCTCTATGTCTGCATAAAAATCTCAAGAAAAGGAGTAAAGCACCATATGTGTGAAATGCAGATGGATCTTTAATCTGAAGAAATGGAGATTGAGTGCATAACTAGTAATTAACTACTCAGGGTTCGAAGACAAACATATGAAAGTTCTAGGTATTATTAAGTAATGAGATAGCTGAGCCCATAGTTCCAATTAGGTTAAGTAATATAGCAGGGAAACAACGTCCTTCATCACTCAGCACTAATACAGGACAAAGTGGTGCTATAACTTCAAGAGAACCTCTTCACCACTTCTGTATATTAAGGTAAGGTTCCCTCTCATTGAGGAGTAAGGACTGAATCAGCACTTCATCAGCACTTTGTTGCACTGAGCATAGATCAACTTTGTTCTTTGTCTCCGTCAAAGACTTGTGCAAAATTCATTACCAGTTGCAGAGTTCTTTGTCACCCCATGTGAGAGAATGCTCCCTGTCCACCAAAACAAAAAAGGTTGGAGTTTTCCTTAACTGTGCAGTACAAAAGACAACCTAAAGCTTTTACAGAAGCCTGTTTTTATCCCAGCCCAGATGAGTAACATTTTCTAGTAGAATTTAATCTTTTCTGGGCCAGCAGGAAAGAAAAAGCACATAATTTGCCAGAAGTTTGGAAATAAAAACTAAGCATACTGGGAGGGTGCTGGTTTCCCAGTTTTGCTCAACACTCCTTGGGAGTTTCAAGGTCTTGGTGCACCTGATTACAGCTTCCATTCACAGGAATACAGTAAAGAATAAATAAATAAATTTTGATGGAAAGCTTGTTATCTGCCAAACATGAAAATTTCATGTTGTATCCCAAATCCTTTAACTCTTTCTTCTGATTTTATTGCTTAGGAAGGCAAACTGTGAAGAATGGGTCATAATTTTGAATTTTCTCTGCTACTGATTCCTGTTCAGAGTGGAACCTTATTCCATTTACGCTATTACCTTCTTCAGTTGTTTCCTGAAAGAGCAGAAGTAGTTCTGTTGTATAAGACAGGCTGACCCCAGGGTGTAATTAATCCATGATGAAAGGCTGAAACACCTGCCAATGAAAATGCAGTAAATTTTCAACTGAGCTAAGTCTAACTGATAAGAACTTTCCTGAATGCCAACTTTTACTTGCTGATTGTCTTTAACAGTAGGAAAATCACCAGTAGCAGCACTGGTGCAAATAAGAAAGATGTTATGGATTGTGCTGTTCCCTGTGATATTCTTGTATATTGAAGGTACGTCTTAGGAAACCAGATACACAAAGCATAGCCTGGCAAAGAGGGAAGAGCTGTGTAATATCACGAGCAGGATCTCACCAGCTAACCATTTTATTCTCCAGTCAGAAATATGATGAATCATATTTTGTAAGAAGCTTAACAGACTAGAGTTCATTTTCATAGACCACTGATGCCTTTAAATTAACCAAACTGTAACTTGGGAACTATAAAGGGGATCACTGCATGAGTAAACCACACCTGGTTATGTTTAAATGCAAAATGACTGAGTCAGAGATCTGAGTATCTATGTATTAATTATTATTATTATGATGTTAGCATCTATCAGTCTCTCAAGCATTCTAAGGATCCACAGGGAACATTTTAGAAAGGATGAGTAAGGGACTGGTGAAAGAGAGAAGAAAAGAGAAAGAGGGAAGGGATAGCAACCTTTTTTTTTTAAAAAAAAAGAAAAAGCTTTATCTGCCTGCCAGAGACACTAAACAGGGTTTTCCAAAGCTGGTGCCAAGTTAAAAAGAAAGAGGCCAGAGCAGACTTAGTAATTTTCATGACAGCTATTTGCTGCTGATCAACACAACTCTGTTTCTCTGCAGTATGAGATGTTCTATTGAGTGAAGCAGCAGTGATTACAGATGGGGCCAGCGTGATCAAATGAGGACTCATTTGGAGCCATGCTGTTTGCTAACTTTTGCACATGATCTGCGACATCAAACACCTTCATCTTTATCTGCCAACCCTCAGCAACCTGCTCTAGTTCACTTCTGGCTAAAGCCATCCTTCCTTACAGAATATTCTCAAATAAGACACAAGCTGTCCAGTGGTCCCCTGGAGAAGCAAGTCAAGATTCAAACATCTTGAACAGTGTGATTAAAAAAAAAAAAAGAAAAAACTGCTTATGACAAGAGGAAATAGGATTTGGGCCCAACAACTAACAGTGCTATTTAAGACAAATGTATTGCTTTTTTTATTTTAATAATTCAGGGTGACATCGTGGGAAATGGTACATATTTAAACAGTAGAATTACCACCAAAGTCTGAGCTAGTAGCAGGACCCGCTCAAGGCAATTAAACATATCTAAAAAGTCTACTCATATTATTAAAAAGCAAGCCCCAAAATACCTTAAAATGTGAACTGATAGCAAGAAAAGTAACTATGCAAGAATAACAGTTGTTTATTCAAGTATTTAATACATAAAACCAATTATCGGCAAGCCTAGATATCTAATGTTTAAAAGTCCTTTTTGGGCAAGTCACCAAACACTAAGTGTCGGTCAGAACTCTTTCAAGTTGCCCTTCATGCTCTTTTCTTTATTTCCAGCCCTTCTTCTTGTTTAACTAGAACCAGAAAACGGAAAGGCCCAGAAAAAATGAATGAAAAAATTGAACAATGTTTTTTAAACTTGAGAAGAAGTTCCATTTTATTCAAGTACAATTCTCATTTTACTCAGTTTGTTTCTCCCTGTTGCTGGTGATAAAGAGATAGAGGTGAAATAAACACTGAACAAATGTTGAATAATTATTTTCCATACACCTACACATAACTTTTATCACCAAGTAGTAACTCATAGCTGTTAATCAAGGAAATTAAATGGTGTAATCTAGGACAAATCTTCTTCTAATAATAGAGGCTGATTCTCAGATTGCCAGGGCTTGCACATTGTTTAGTTTTGTATAATTATTATTAACATTCTTTTCATGACCCATCTGTGATCCGTTGTTTCAGTTCTCTGGTCTTCCACACTATTTACAGACGTAGCTTTAGGCAGGCAGATGCTATGCAGCTCAAGCCATCCATTTTTAATTTACTGATGGCAGCATTTATTTAGGTGACATGCAGTAGACTTTTTTTTTTCTCTCTTACATTAATTGGTTTCTGTTTGCAAGATACTTTGGCGTAGTAACTGTGACCTTCCAATTTGCCTGTTCTCCAACTTCATGTTGTCTGTTAGTAGACACTGAAAATTGGTAGGAATGATGAATTGTGAATCTACCATTTTTATTTTCACATTCTGTTTGACTTCTGAGTTTTCCAGACATATAAAAATAACTATATCTTTCTCCCATCAAAAGCATATTGTATAAACTTACACTGCTGTTCTTTGAGCAGTGTCTTCAGAAAACTGTCTCCAGGTAAACAGCTGCAAACAGCGCTTTTCCTTTCCGTTCTCCTTGATATAACACAATCATAAAGCCCGACTGGGATAATTTAAAAGTTATGTCTGTTAGTTTTGCATAGATCAGACATGCTACTGGAGCCAAAATTAGTCTAATATACAATGAAAGTTCAGGCCAAAATTTAGACCTAAATTAAAAGACCTCCAGATTCATGCAACAACAAAATGTACATTTTTGTGGACATCACAACCGTATCCAGGCCTGTGACAATAAAAGCCATATCTGCCAGAATAATACTCTTCTAGCAGAAGTGGGAAGTTTAGTCTGACCATTGATATGCCACCTTACATCAAAGCTAGCATGTGTTCTGTGGACTGCGTGTGAATTTCAGTGCAAATTATTTACACATAGTCAAATACCCAATGCTTTAGGTAATGCTTTGTATCTGATGTTTTTTAAAGGAAGTCTGCTTACATCAAGCAGTACAGGAGGTGAGACAGAAAACTATGATGAGTGCATACTGGGAGTAAATGGCAAAACAGAAGAGGTTATTGTTGGGGGGAGCAAAGGTCTTCCTCTGAGGTGGTGAAGGTAACTTGAAAGTAATTGAAGTGTCTTTGGAGAAGCCTCTCTGCACAAAGTTAATAGGCTGAAATTATGTACCATCCTTGCCAAGTTATTCTGTAGAGATATTTGAAAAGAAGAATCTAACTAAGAGCCAGAAGAACTAGTAGAATTCAAGATTATGGTAAATGAGACCCACCGGACGTAGATGCTGAAATAAAGTAATTCATTTACAGAAAATCTCAGGTGGTAGTTACACAAGGACTGTGACTGTGACTATGTGGCATAGGCTGGAGAAGAATAAAATAGGAACACTGATATTGTAGAGGGAATAAAGGAGATAAATCAAATACTTGTGGAGAAAACCCGTGTTTATCTATAGGGTGCTGGAGAAAACTTCCTGCTATCTGGATTCACAGAGACATCTTGGAGGGAAATGAAAGAACTGTGACTGGAATGTTTGAGGCCTGAAAAGCTGGTGCGATGGCTGTGGAGATGCCTTGCAATGATTTTAAGTACGCTGTATTTTCATTGTTAAGATGATTATGTGTACACTTAGATTCACAGAATTCCTCAGCAAAGCTACCAGAAAGGGAAGTGATGCTTTGAATCCATCACATTTCAAACGTCAACTGCAACGAATACAAAGCCTAGAAGGTTTTAACTCAGTTTCTTTCTGGCTTATGGCACTACTTTGCACCAGAGAGGCAGAGTCCATCTGAAAACATGGCATTATATGTGCTCTGGGGCAATGCATGGCAATGATCTTCATTTAGGGTGAGATATATGTGACACTTTCAGCAAGTAAGACATGTCCAGAAACCTAGAAACTGTGCTCACTGCAAATGCTTCTAGGTTTGATTTGGGGAGGTTTATCTGCTTAGTGGTGTGAGTCCTCTGGTGGTCTTCTGTCCCTTTTTGGCTGATTCATTATATGCTTGGCCCTACTGAAAGGTACTGAAGAGGCACCAGCTACTGAGCTGGCACCATGGAATTCTCTAGCTCCCAGCCATTCTTGCAGCCTGGCTGCAGCACAGGCTTGGAATTTTGACCTTATGTAAATCTTATGAAAAGATAAGGGCTGCGCTTAAATCAGTCCTTCAATATTTTCCAGAAATGTCAAGTGTGGCAGTGAAGTACTCTGTCTTGGGAAAATAAAACAGAAAGTGAGAGGCAGGGGAAGAAAGGGTTCTGCATGCTGGCAGTGTTGGAGGAAGTACAAATCTCTCCTGGAGGCCTAAGGAAAACTGAGTGATAAAGTCTGGAGAGATGATTTTGACCTGGAAGAGAGATGAAGAGAAATCAGGCTTGCTGGAGGTAAAGGGAAGCTTAACTTCCAACATGGTCAGTTCTCTGAAGTAAAGAGAAAGAAAAAAGGACTAGAGAAACATGAGTTTTCAATTATGGCTTGAATTCAGAAGGTTTGGCAAAGCCAGATGGATGGGAGAAAATAGTTGTTTTTACACTGTGCTGCAACACCGCTCATTGGTGACCAACATTAAGAATAATCTTTTTGTTCATTCAATTGATTACAACTTAAAAATACCTGTATTTTAGCCACATCTATGGTGAATTTTCTACCTAACTTTCTTTTAGCCAGAAGAACAAACTCTAGCTGAGTTTTCCACCAGAATTTCAATCCTGATCGCAAGAAAATCTGAAGTTTTGCAAAAGTTTTGCAGTTTTTACCATTGAATTTTCCTGAATTTGGCTCCTCATCAGTATCTGACTGACACGGCCTACTTCTTAAGATGTGGTATTAAAATTTAATAAGTGTTTCTAATTAGCATTTGTTTTATGCAAAGTCTCAGGAAGCAAATCAGAGAGCTTATATCTCCTGTAACACTGTAACACAATTTTGCAGAAGTATAGGTTTCAATTTCCTGATCCAGCAATTACATCAAAGAGAAATTGTTTATATTGCCACTCAGGTTGTTCGGCTGAAAACCATTTATCAAACATAGCAGATAATCAAACATTAGTAAAACTAGCTTATAACTCTCCCACTAACACTGTACCTGCAGGAAACAATTGTTTCTCTGGTTGGATGCCAGGTTGCAACACACTACAATTAGTCTTTCAACACAGAGTAGGCACAGAGGAGAAATATGGAATAACCCATTGCCAAAGAAAATTCTTTGTTAGGTTGGGTGCTGACTGAAGTCTGTGTGATCTGTTCTGTATAGATTAAGGAAGGTACTAAGCATTTTCATATTAAATATATTGTAAAAGAGCTATGAAAAGTAAAAACTACTTATAAGAAACAGCAGCATTTCCCCACTGAAAAACTGAGTTTGTTTTGCTGGAAAGAAGTCTTATAGGTCAGAGCTGTTCATTGTCTTGAAAGAGCCATTTTGCAAATACTGTGTTTCTAACTAATCCCAGCACCTTTCCTCTTGTGTCGGGAGTTTTGTTGCTTTCAAATGAATCAATAAGGAAAAGGAGGGTAATAGATGAGCAGGCTGTTTGATGAGCAGCGCCAGAGCAACTTTAAACTTTCTTTACTCTCCCTTTTCCTGATCAGTTCATTTCAGGGCTGACATTACAGTTGTAGAACTAACAGACAAAAGAATAAGACTGGATTGTGCTGTAGCCATGCCACTGAAAGCTGAGAAGATCAGAAAAACCAAGTGTGCTTCCCATGTGGTTTGAGGCCACTTTGCTCACCTGACAAGCAAAAGCTGCATTTGGTAAAATGAGAAAACTGAGAAACTCGCATGGAACTTTATCCAAGTGTGCTCAAGAAATCATGGGCCAAGAGCTAGAAATTCACACTGTGAAATCTATTTCCAGTCAACCTCTTAGTGACAAATATTTCCCCTTTACACAGTGTATTCTAGGAAATACTTCAGTTTCATTCACCTTATGTAGTGAACAACTTGTGAATGGCAAAGCATTCTCTCCGTCGTGTTTGCTTTTACAGGGCTGGATTTTGGCTATTGATTTGGACTGGCTAAAAAACTCCAAATGTATCTGTATTATTAGCTGAATTAACTGATATAAAATAACCATCTTAGAATAATTCTTTCTGTAGCTTATAATGATTGATATACTCAAAGAAAGTAAAGCAGTGGGACAACAACCCTGACTTTAGGTGCTACTTAATCAAGGAAACATTTGGCTCTGGAGTAATATTTTGAAGGTGAGATCATAATAAGGCTGAAAGATGGTGTATCAGACTTCAACTCTCTGTTTTGGTGTGAGATTGCACAGCACATTTTGCAAATGAAATGGAAAGTTATCATGTGCCTTTCTGAAACTTGGTTTAGATATTTCCTAATTGGTGCCTTAAAAATGCGCTGAGAGATTCCTGCTGTAAATGGCAAAGAACTGAATCTGTCAGTCCTAAAGAAATAATTGCTTATTACTTCTGATTTTCAAAGGTTTCATTTATTCCTATCATATACAGAATGGCATGAATAAACTCGTAAGAAAATATTGATAGACCTTCCAAAGCTTGATAAATAAAAGCCACTTAGGCATGGACAGATATGGATCTTCTTTCTGCTAATTTGAACACTGTAATAAACGTCCTGGCTGACTTCCACAGCCTTCTTGAACCGGAGCTGCTTTTCCCCCCAGAGTCAGTGTCACACCTGTGGCAGGTACTTTGACTTTGGCAAGTCTACACAAGCAGAGGCATCAGGGTCTAGCAGAGACCACGAACCCTAGGGAGATAACCTGTTCTCTTATCTGAGCTCGGGTCACCGGAGAGCAGGCTGTAGCCCGGCTGTACGGGTGTGTGCTGGATGGACAGTAGCAAGGACACTGGGAGGTGAGCCCAGCTGCAGTCTTTGTACCTTCTGAACCTGCTGATAGCTGAAGCATCGCCAAGAGCAGGGAGAGGCAGGGTCACGGCCTGCACTCCTTGGCTGTGGTATTACAAGGATTTTTTCTGCTTTGAAATGAAAACACTTTGACATCCCCTGAACAGCAGCGTGTGCCAGGAGATACGTGGGAAAGCCTGCAGTGACAGAAGAAAAGGTATGGTGTTATATTGTATTTAGTGAGGAACAGAAAGGGTCACAACACCCATACGTGTTGTGTTAGAGAATGGAAGCCCTCGTTTTGTTTTTATTTTTATTTTTTCTTAGTATTTGGTCAGGTAATTTTGGGACAAAAGGAACAGTATAAATATCCATGCAATATCATTATTACTTTTGCTAATTTCACTGACATCCTCAAAATTGTTATGCAGTCTGAAAAGGACAAATGAATTGCAAACTATATATACTATACCAATGTCTTACATATAATATTTATTTTATGCCGCAGTTGTTGAACACTCTTGAGGATGCCCGCTTTAAGGAGGTAAAACTGGGCTATTTTACAATCATCAGGATGTGGTGGGTGTGTACATAAGAGAGACAACAGTCACCCAGGAGTTAGAAGATCAAAGAATTCAGGTTCTTGCTGGATCACAGCCCTTCTCTGTAACTAGCTCCTCAGAGTTGAAGCTGCAATGGGAAAAAATGAGACAGTTCATGCCCTGTGTCGGGGCACTCAATCAGGCAGAGGAGCCCGCACCGCTACATGGTTTTTGGAAATTAGTGTATTCCTGCTGTTTGTAGAGGAGGTGAATGCCAGAATACAGACAGACGAGAGGCACACAGGTACTTGTGTTATTTTAAAAGCTGAGAGAAACAGTGACCTGACCCCTTTCTCAGGGGAAAGAAAAACTCATATCTGTATTAGGGAGCGTCCCAGACTCTCTGGCTGCCTTGTTTAGGAGTTCAGCTCTTGATGCCCTCACTTGTAAATTGGTATTGAGAGACCTTTCCAGCTTGCTGATGGTTATAAGGATGATAACTGGTGATAGCATTTCCCTGTCCCAGTCACACAGGGTCACCGACTCCCACCTCCTACAGTTAAGGTTCCTGTAATTACCAAAACTGGATAAGAAAAAGTGTAGTGTTTTCGAAGCCGTGTGTTTAAGAGAAGGTCAGTACATGCTTTGAATTGAGTATAAGACTTGCACTATTGCAAGTCTTTATTCTACTGAGCTCTACTAAAATGCTCAGTTTTCTGAATTTAATAAAGTTCAGGTTCTGAATTTTCCCAGGTATTGATATAGTGCCAGGTCCTTGAAGACAGTGCAAACAGGACTCCAGCCTTAATGTAATAAAGCTCTTAAGAGGGTGCTTAAATTTAAAGTGCTCACTGCTCCTTGCTACGTGAGAGCAGATGGAGGGTTGGAACTGCAGACAGTGAAATGGAAGGCAATGTGATTTCGTACCGAGAGCACACACTGTGGCTGGGGAGCACTTGCAATTCCTCTTTTACACCTAAACAGAGCTTACCTGCCAAAGAAAAAAACATTTTATTTTGGTCAATGGGGTCTGTTTGTTGGAATAGGTCTTCTGGCCAGCAAATCAATTCTTTCTGAAAAACATCGTTAAACCTTTAATTTGAAGCAGGCAACCAACAACGACACACAGAAGGGACTGGTTCACAACTCCATTAGCATTGTGCTATACCATTGTGATGGCAAATATTATAGCTTTTCGCTAGAACACAGACCTTCAATCTCCAGCCATCTCATTCAAAGGCTGTTACACGTTTTCATCTGAACAGTGACATGATGAAAAGTATGCTTTCCATAAAAATCTATATGTTTTGGAAAACATATTTTCTGATGAAATGTCATGTAGAAAAAACCAAACATTTTAGTGCTAACTTTTTACTCTAAAATAAGCTTTTCAGAAAGAATACATTACTCCCAGTATACATTTTGAAATACTTTTAAAACTCAAAAGCTAGTAAAAAGTTCTCAGTCTTACAGAAATGAAATGTTTAAATTGATTATTTTTTCTACAGAATTTCTTCGACTAGAAAGTGGTAGCCGTTTTCTTCCTTTCTGTTTCTGAAAGGAAAATAAAAACAAAAAGTCCAAACCAGATTGTGGTCAGAAGATCAGTGGTAGATCATAATTCTTCTCACTACTCAGTTATTGAAGCTAATCCAAGCTATAAGCTATGTAATACCAATTATGAAGTGAGCAGCTAAATGTAAAAAATTGTAGATATGCAAGCATACATAAAGATACAGGTATATGCCCATATATGCATGCATACATACATATATATATACTAATTTTCTCTTGCTCAACATTTTCTTTAGCTCATGGATGTTGCATTTACTCACTGAAGCATCTCTGGCACAGGGTTTTTAATACGCTCTAGATTCCTGCCTCAGCTGACTTGGTGGACAGCAGATACTTCTGCCAGCCTGACAGTGTCTAATTACAAAGCCAAGGGGTGCATATTTCAGTAGCACACCCCGAGATGCTGTAAGATGATATTCTGAGACAGAGAAGGGCATATCAGCCGTTGATTTAGGTCACAGAAGCAATTCACTACTGCATGAATAACATTAGTTGAATGTTATATCCAAACATAGCAAAAACCTTTAAAAATCTCATATGTGATAAAGGTTGGCATTAACAGTTCAGCTTTTGCCAAAGTACTATACCAGCCCATTAATCTTAGCAGAAAAATATTCTGCTTTTTCTAGAATACAGCTACTCATATAGTGCATATAATGCAAAGTATAGAGTGGCTTTGGTGCTTTTTTATTTTGTATTTGTTACTTTGCCCTTTAAAAGAAACAGGTGTAAATTTGTGGGTGATGCCACCATTGAAATAAATTATATATGGATATGAATGTAAACAGCTATTCTTTTCACACCAATGAGGTTAAAACACGTTTATGCCTGCAATCCACAGAAAGGATTAAAAAAAAATAATCCCACGAATACTTCTGTAGCGTTACTGTCGTAGTTTTCATTTGCAACCAAATAAAAATTAGGTTAACACCATGAATATTCCTCCTACTTCTGGGCTTGTCTGTTTACTTGCTTGCAGACGGTTGCATACAAAGGTTTTCAGAAAGTAAATGTTACCACTGTTTTAGGAACAATTGTTTTATGCCACACGGTGCAGCAGTAGTCCTCACACCACAAGCAGAAATGCAATGGCTTGGGCCACTTCCTCTGCTCTCAATTTGGCCAGCTCTTAGCTGTGCCGCAAAAAAAAATCCACGCTACGAGTTCTGTTCCAAAGATAAAGAGCCACTCAAAGCCAGCAAGGCAGACATAAAGATGTCATAAAAGGTATTAAAGAAAATCTATAGCCTTGGGAAAGTAATTAATGAAAAATATGCAGAAGAAATAATCTAGTACTATTATTCAATATGTCACTGTATAAATTCTCCTCACAAACAGGGGAATATGTGCTCAAACTGGGGGAACTGGTCAGGGCCAGGGCAGCTGTGGGACCAGTAGAGAAACACAGGGTCTTTTTGCTGCTGCTTCAGCTGCAGCTGGATCCAGAAGCCAGGGATAAGATACAGTGGGGAAGGCCTGAACCTAGAGACGTCTGTGGGAGTTTTATGGTATATGTGTTTAACTGGCTTTCAGAAGCACCATGGAAACACCTGACTGTTATGCAATATTTTCAGAGCTACTGAGAAGTCTGTTATTATTGTCATTGCAGCTGCTATACATAAAAGGTAAATTCTCAAACACATATTTTAGGCGCATGGTTCCAAAATATTTCATATTTTCGCAGCTCCAGTAATATCCAAAGTTTTGTTTGTTTTTTTTTTTTTTTTTTTTAAATACCCCAAAATATTGAAACAACTTGGAGATTCACATATTCTGTAATACACTTGTTGTTGTACACTTACACTAGGTACAAGGATTTCTTTTAAAAAGTGTTCAGGAAGTCATATTTCAGTGACCTTCTCTCTGTTTTATCATTTAATTTGTTTTGATTCACTGTCTGTCTCTTTTTTTTTTGTCATCTATTTCCGTGTCTTTATTTCTACATTTAGTTTGTACTACTCTTCGTCAGTATCCTGACATTTTGTTTTTCGTTTATTATCTATGTTTGGTTATTTATTTCTGTCTTTTCAGCCCTTTTTCAGTTCACTGCATCCCTCCATTTTTGTTGCTCATGTGCTTGCTCTATTAAGCCTTCTCTTTTTCATCAGCAATTTCTTCCTCTGTGCTGTGGTCCCTCTTAATGCTAAGCTTTCGTATTTAGCCTCATGGGATGGCATCCCTCACGCTCATGTAATCAGTTAATGATAACATTTAGTTGCAGCCATGTCAGATGGATGCCAGTGAGATGGCAGAGGGAGAGGTTTCCCTTAGTTGTACACCAAAGCGTAACTAACTCCTCATTTGTGAAAGCCCTCATCCACTTAGTAGAAAAGTCTGGGAAAAGGCTTGGAGCAGGTGCAAAAGCAGAAAGATCTTTCGGTTTCCTCATCTTTAACCATGAACAGGATTCAACTGGTGCAAAAACTGCTTTTTCTATCTAGATTGAGAAAAAAAGAGTAGCTGTTCCCAAGTCACTGGGAGTGGTGTCTGCGCCATGAAGTGATGCAGGTCATGCTGCACCTGGTGCTGCCTACTTGAAGCTCCCAAGCAAAATGGCTCTTCAGGCTGACACAGTGGGACAGATACTGCCTTTGGACCCTTTGGGAGATGATAGCGCAGTGCTGTTAACCTAAAACCTGTAAATGATACAGAGGATCATTACTAACCAAATTTATTTTCCTCTGGGACCTTAAGTCACTTCCTTGGTGGTCTTTCTACATGGAAACCTTCTTTGAAGCACATTCTTAGCCCATGAGCATGGGGTTTTCTGAATCGCACAGAAAAGTTGCCACCTCAGGGCAAATGGTTTTCATGAGCTTCGGGTTTCAATGAGAATCCCGCTCACAGGAAGTGTGAGAAAGTGGTTAATGCAGGTTGCTCCAAATCTTTTGGTCTGTTCATCTGTCCAGCTTCCACAGCTCAAGTAGTTTCATCATGCCCATTAACCAGAGAATTACCTTCTCTTTATCTTCAGCCAAAATTTTATGTGCATTTGTGAGTTATAGGAGATGATTGTAATTTGAAGTTTGAAGCTGTGCAAAATTGGAAAAGTTCATTTTCTAAAATGTCTTTCTATTAATTTTTTTACATTACTTGTCATTTATTATGTTTTTGGCACAGTTCCAACCTAGGAAGGAAAAGGAAGGAAAGAAAAACACAGCTTTCACACATTATTCTGCTGATTTACTTCAAGAGTGCATTCTAGTCACTAAATATTGCAGGCTGTAGTCATGGAACTGGGTAGCAAAATAGGAATTAGCATAGACTGTAATCAAGAAAAAACATGTAAATCTAACTGTCTTGACTCCTATTTTTAATTACCAGTATGGTTCAAGACAGGTGACAGGAAGCATTTTCCCTTGTATGATAAAGTCCTGCCAAGGAAAAGTTCTATGTGTTTGTAGCACAAAAAATGAGGTGTTTACTAAAATTTCCCTAAAGAATGGTGTAGTCAATACCCTTGATACTTCTCTGCAGGGCAAACAAGGGTATTTCTTCACTAACACATTAGGAAAAAATAAAGGAATAAACATAAAAGTGACTCTGCGTACACACCTTCCACTTGATATCTTTCCAGATCACTTTACAGCTTTCCATTTTTCCGTCTCTTCAGCTGCTTATTTGTAAGCTGTAGGGACACCACAGTCCTGATGCTTCGCTAGATAATGACTGTCTGTATCTATGCTGCCAGCCGCTGGTGTCTGGGAACAAACAGCATTAAAGATTAGAGCTATGAAGGAACAAGAATTTCCATCCTGTTGAATAGTTCTCCACTTCAAAACATATTTTCACTCCAAAGAGGAGAAAACAATGAGTATGTGAAATTATCTTTTGAAGGAATTTTTTAAGAAGTTCCTTTTAGATACTTCTGAAAAGGATGAACTACTCTTCCTTCCAGCAACCCATGCATGGGCAGTGTTTATGTATTTATCTTATAAGCAGAGGACAAGCTAATCCTCTCACTTGGAATGTGTGAAAATAAGCTGGAGAAGAGTCAATGCTGTAGCAACAGCATTGCTAGATTTTCAGTCCAGGAAATAGGCTGGAGAAAAGTAGCCCACTTTTTATAACATCTGTTCCTAAAATTGAATTTCTGACATCCATTCAAAGAAGAATAAATACTGACCTGTCCCAACATGCTTCCTTCCCAGAACGGGAGACAGACAACTTGTAAATTACAAATGTTTGCAATTAGACTTCCAGCATTCTCTAAGTGATCTGCAAAACACAAGTGTTTTTCCTGAGACCTCTTCACCAAACACTGCACCTTGTAAACCCCTTTTAAAGCAGATTATTCTTTTCACAATGACTATTTTTTTTTGCCTTTACTTAATAAGATAAATCATGCCTTCATTATTTGGCAAAATCTGCAATGGCACCTACCCAACTTTACAATTTTGTCTTTACAGCTTTTACATGACATAGTTCAAAAATTATCTATTTGCCCATTAAGGTTCATTTTCCATAGATTGCTACAGTGCATTACAGAAATCTTTCCCTACTATTTTCTAACTTGTGGTTTTAATCCTGAAATACTGCTGAAGTGATTATCATTTGCTGAATATAGTGGATAATTAAAAAGCTTGGAAATGCCTTACCACCTTCTAAAAAAGCTAGGATTTTAGCTCTTTATCTGAACATAGTGTCTTTGTTTAAAGCAATGATTCTCAGGCTTTTTGAAAATGTACCACTCTCTTGGACAAACCAGTACCTGTAGCATTTATCCTCTAACATTTTATTTTGGTCAATGGGGTCTGTTTGTTGGAATAGGTCTTCTGGCCAGCAAATCAATTCTTTCTGAAAAACATCGTTAAACCTTTAATTTGAAGCAGGCAACCAACAACGACACACAGAAGGGACTGGTTCACAACTCCATTAGCATTGTGCTATACCATTGTGATGGCAAATATTATAGCTTTTCGCTAGAACACAGACCTTCAATCTCCAGCCATCTCATTCAAAGGCTGTTACACGTTTTCATCTGAACAGTGACATGATGAAAAGTATGCTTTCCATAAAAATCTATATGTTTTGGAAAACATATTTTCTGATGAAATGTCATGTAGAAAAAACCAAACATTTTAGTGCTAACTTTTTACTCTAAAATAAGCTTTTCAGAAAGAATACATTACTCCCAGTATACATTTTGAAATACTTTTAAAACTCAAAAGCTAGTAAAAAGTTCTCAGTCTTACAGAAATGAAATGTTTAAATTGATTATTTTTTCTACAGAATTTCTTCGACTAGAAAGTGGTAGCCGTTTTCTTCCTTTCTGTTTCTGAAAGGAAAATAAAAACAAAAAGTCCAAACCAGATTGTGGTCAGAAGATCAGTGGTAGATCATAATTCTTCTCACTACTCAGTTATTGAAGCTAATCCAAGCTATAAGCTATGTAATACCAATTATGAAGTGAGCAGCTAAATGTAAAAAATTGTAGATATGCAAGCATACATAAAGATACAGGTATATGCCCATATATGCATGCATACATACATATATATATACTAATTTTCTCTTGCTCAACATTTTCTTTAGCTCATGGATGTTGCATTTACTCACTGAAGCATCTCTGGCACAGGGTTTTTAATACGCTCTAGATTCCTGCCTCAGCTGACTTGGTGGACAGCAGATACTTCTGCCAGCCTGACAGTGTCTAATTACAAAGCCAAGGGGTGCATATTTCAGTAGCACACCCCGAGATGCTGTAAGATGATATTCTGAGACAGAGAAGGGCATATCAGCCGTTGATTTAGGTCACAGAAGCAATTCACTACTGCATGAATAACATTAGTTGAATGTTATATCCAAACATAGCAAAAACCTTTAAAAATCTCATATGTGATAAAGGTTGGCATTAACAGTTCAGCTTTTGCCAAAGTACTATACCAGCCCATTAATCTTAGCAGAAAAATATTCTGCTTTTTCTAGAATACAGCTACTCATATAGTGCATATAATGCAAAGTATAGAGTGGCTTTGGTGCTTTTTTATTTTGTATTTGTTACTTTGCCCTTTAAAAGAAACAGGTGTAAATTTGTGGGTGATGCCACCATTGAAATAAATTATATATGGATATGAATGTAAACAGCTATTCTTTTCACACCAATGAGGTTAAAACACGTTTATGCCTGCAATCCACAGAAAGGATTAAAAAAAAATAATCCCACGAATACTTCTGTAGCGTTACTGTCGTAGTTTTCATTTGCAACCAAATAAAAATTAGGTTAACACCATGAATATTCCTCCTACTTCTGGGCTTGTCTGTTTACTTGCTTGCAGACGGTTGCATACAAAGGTTTTCAGAAAGTAAATGTTACCACTGTTTTAGGAACAATTGTTTTATGCCACACGGTGCAGCAGTAGTCCTCACACCACAAGCAGAAATGCAATGGCTTGGGCCACTTCCTCTGCTCTCAATTTGGCCAGCTCTTAGCTGTGCCGCAAAAAAAAATCCACGCTACGAGTTCTGTTCCAAAGATAAAGAGCCACTCAAAGCCAGCAAGGCAGACATAAAGATGTCATAAAAGGTATTAAAGAAAATCTATAGCCTTGGGAAAGTAATTAATGAAAAATATGCAGAAGAAATAATCTAGTACTATTATTCAATATGTCACTGTATAAATTCTCCTCACAAACAGGGGAATATGTGCTCAAACTGGGGGAACTGGTCAGGGCCAGGGCAGCTGTGGGACCAGTAGAGAAACACAGGGTCTTTTTGCTGCTGCTTCAGCTGCAGCTGGATCCAGAAGCCAGGGATAAGATACAGTGGGGAAGGCCTGAACCTAGAGACGTCTGTGGGAGTTTTATGGTATATGTGTTTAACTGGCTTTCAGAAGCACCATGGAAACACCTGACTGTTATGCAATATTTTCAGAGCTACTGAGAAGTCTGTTATTATTGTCATTGCAGCTGCTATACATAAAAGGTAAATTCTCAAACACATATTTTAGGCGCATGGTTCCAAAATATTTCATATTTTCGCAGCTCCAGTAATATCCAAAGTTTTGTTTGTTTTTTTTTTTTTTTTTTTTAAATACCCCAAAATATTGAAACAACTTGGAGATTCACATATTCTGTAATACACTTGTTGTTGTACACTTACACTAGGTACAAGGATTTCTTTTAAAAAGTGTTCAGGAAGTCATATTTCAGTGACCTTCTCTCTGTTTTATCATTTAATTTGTTTTGATTCACTGTCTGTCTCTTTTTTTTTTGTCATCTATTTCCGTGTCTTTATTTCTACATTTAGTTTGTACTACTCTTCGTCAGTATCCTGACATTTTGTTTTTCGTTTATTATCTATGTTTGGTTATTTATTTCTGTCTTTTCAGCCCTTTTTCAGTTCACTGCATCCCTCCATTTTTGTTGCTCATGTGCTTGCTCTATTAAGCCTTCTCTTTTTCATCAGCAATTTCTTCCTCTGTGCTGTGGTCCCTCTTAATGCTAAGCTTTCGTATTTAGCCTCATGGGATGGCATCCCTCACGCTCATGTAATCAGTTAATGATAACATTTAGTTGCAGCCATGTCAGATGGATGCCAGTGAGATGGCAGAGGGAGAGGTTTCCCTTAGTTGTACACCAAAGCGTAACTAACTCCTCATTTGTGAAAGCCCTCATCCACTTAGTAGAAAAGTCTGGGAAAAGGCTTGGAGCAGGTGCAAAAGCAGAAAGATCTTTCGGTTTCCTCATCTTTAACCATGAACAGGATTCAACTGGTGCAAAAACTGCTTTTTCTATCTAGATTGAGAAAAAAAGAGTAGCTGTTCCCAAGTCACTGGGAGTGGTGTCTGCGCCATGAAGTGATGCAGGTCATGCTGCACCTGGTGCTGCCTACTTGAAGCTCCCAAGCAAAATGGCTCTTCAGGCTGACACAGTGGGACAGATACTGCCTTTGGACCCTTTGGGAGATGATAGCGCAGTGCTGTTAACCTAAAACCTGTAAATGATACAGAGGATCATTACTAACCAAATTTATTTTCCTCTGGGACCTTAAGTCACTTCCTTGGTGGTCTTTCTACATGGAAACCTTCTTTGAAGCACATTCTTAGCCCATGAGCATGGGGTTTTCTGAATCGCACAGAAAAGTTGCCACCTCAGGGCAAATGGTTTTCATGAGCTTCGGGTTTCAATGAGAATCCCGCTCACAGGAAGTGTGAGAAAGTGGTTAATGCAGGTTGCTCCAAATCTTTTGGTCTGTTCATCTGTCCAGCTTCCACAGCTCAAGTAGTTTCATCATGCCCATTAACCAGAGAATTACCTTCTCTTTATCTTCAGCCAAAATTTTATGTGCATTTGTGAGTTATAGGAGATGATTGTAATTTGAAGTTTGAAGCTGTGCAAAATTGGAAAAGTTCATTTTCTAAAATGTCTTTCTATTAATTTTTTTACATTACTTGTCATTTATTATGTTTTTGGCACAGTTCCAACCTAGGAAGGAAAAGGAAGGAAAGAAAAACACAGCTTTCACACATTATTCTGCTGATTTACTTCAAGAGTGCATTCTAGTCACTAAATATTGCAGGCTGTAGTCATGGAACTGGGTAGCAAAATAGGAATTAGCATAGACTGTAATCAAGAAAAAACATGTAAATCTAACTGTCTTGACTCCTATTTTTAATTACCAGTATGGTTCAAGACAGGTGACAGGAAGCATTTTCCCTTGTATGATAAAGTCCTGCCAAGGAAAAGTTCTATGTGTTTGTAGCACAAAAAATGAGGTGTTTACTAAAATTTCCCTAAAGAATGGTGTAGTCAATACCCTTGATACTTCTCTGCAGGGCAAACAAGGGTATTTCTTCACTAACACATTAGGAAAAAATAAAGGAATAAACATAAAAGTGACTCTGCGTACACACCTTCCACTTGATATCTTTCCAGATCACTTTACAGCTTTCCATTTTTCCGTCTCTTCAGCTGCTTATTTGTAAGCTGTAGGGACACCACAGTCCTGATGCTTCGCTAGATAATGACTGTCTGTATCTATGCTGCCAGCCGCTGGTGTCTGGGAACAAACAGCATTAAAGATTAGAGCTATGAAGGAACAAGAATTTCCATCCTGTTGAATAGTTCTCCACTTCAAAACATATTTTCACTCCAAAGAGGAGAAAACAATGAGTATGTGAAATTATCTTTTGAAGGAATTTTTTAAGAAGTTCCTTTTAGATACTTCTGAAAAGGATGAACTACTCTTCCTTCCAGCAACCCATGCATGGGCAGTGTTTATGTATTTATCTTATAAGCAGAGGACAAGCTAATCCTCTCACTTGGAATGTGTGAAAATAAGCTGGAGAAGAGTCAATGCTGTAGCAACAGCATTGCTAGATTTTCAGTCCAGGAAATAGGCTGGAGAAAAGTAGCCCACTTTTTATAACATCTGTTCCTAAAATTGAATTCCTGACATCCATTCAAAGAAGAATAAATACTGACCTGTCCCAACATGCTTCCTTCCCAGAACGGGAGACAGACAACTTGTAAATTACAAATGTTTGCAATTAGACTTCCAGCATTCTCTAAGTGATCTGCAAAACACAAGTGTTTTTCCTGAGACCTCTTCACCAAACACTGCACCTTGTAAACCCCTTTTAAAGCAGATTATTCTTTTCACAATGACTATTTTTTTTTGCCTTTACTTAATAAGATAAATCATGCCTTCATTATTTGGCAAAATCTGCAATGGCACCTACCCAACTTTACAATTTTGTCTTTACAGCTTTTACATGACATAGTTCAAAAATTATCTATTTGCCCATTAAGGTTCATTTTCCATAGATTGCTACAGTGCATTACAG
>NW_015091087.1:835151-856012 GCF_001431845.1 Calidris pugnax | reverse complement strand
GTCGAGAGTGTGGATTGTCCTGCTCTGCACTGGTGCGGCCCCACCTCCATTTTTGTGTGCAGTTTTTTCACCAAATTGTCACGGAGAGTTGGAAGGGACCTCTAGAGATCAGCTAGTCCAACTGCCCTGCTAAAGCAGGATTGCCTAGAGCACATCACTCAGGACTGCATCCAGGTGGGTCTGGAATACCTCCACCAAAGGGGACTCCGTATCCTCCCTGGGCAGCCTGATCCAGTGCTCTGTCACCCTCAACGTGAAGAATTTTTTTCTCCTCTTTGAATGGAACTTCCTATGCTCCAGCTTGTGCCCACTGCCCCTTGTCCTGTCACTGGGAAACACTTAAAAATAGTCTGGCTTTTCCCTCCTTCAACTCAGCCTTTAGATACTTGTAAGCATTACTAAGGTCTCCCCTCAGCCTTCTGCAGGCTCAAGAGTCCCAGCTCTCTCAGGCTTTCCTCATGCTCTAGTCCCTTAATGACCTTTGTTACCCTACACTGGACTCTCTCCAGTAGTTCCCTGTCTCTCTTGAACTGGGAAGCCCAGAACTGGATGCAGTATTCCAGTTGTGGCCTCACCAGTGCGGAGTAGAGGGAGCGACCTCCCTCGACCTACTGGCCACACTCTTCCCTGTGCAGCGCAGGATTCCATTGGCCCTCTTGGTGACAAGGGCACAGTGCTGGTTCAAGGATAGTTTACTATCCACCAGGACCCCCAGATCCTTTTCCTCAGACGTGCTTTCCAGCAGGTCCACTGCTACCTATATTGGTGTCTTGCTACACTACTAGAAACTACACTAAATCCTTCCCTGCCTTGAGCTAAAGTAAAGCACCTAGAAGACTAAATGTTTCAGAATAATACATTACAAAGAAAGCCCTCAACTACATGTTAAAGCTTCAGGTGGCTAATGAAAGTATCGCTTGCCCTCTGGAGCATTAGGTTGCTGCGCTGATTGCAAACATGTACACCTCTGATCATTTTTATGTCAGGGCAAAATTAAAATAATGCATCAAATTAAGCTCCTGACAGTATTCGGTGTGACCTACGTTAGCCATAAGCACTGGCAGCCTACATGCTAAATTTGCTCTGCGTGATTGAACCCAGAGGTTACAATTGTCTTTTAAAGGTATCTGCCAATAATAAAACCATTAATATTTTATTCCTGCTCTATCTCCTACAGGAACTTTTCCCCATCTCTAAACATATTGCAAGTATCTTCAGTACTCCCAGCCTCATAAGAAAAGTTTTATTTACAGCACACAGTCACCAATAAAGCCTATGTGGTATGTTGTCCCCCCCAGCGATGGCTTCGTCACATCTGACGATGGCAGTTTCCCTCTGCAGAAAGAACTCGTTATTCTCCTCTTCAGGGACAGGGAAGAAGAGGTGGATTGAAGCTTCATGATTTATTTTCAAGAGGTGATACCTGCTGAGCAGGATCTGCAGAGCCTGCATTGGTGATGCCTTGTAGAGGTCTCCTGAGCAACGACACCGCATGGACATCTGTGCACTGTGCCAGGCTGACAGTCAAGTCAGTCTGGCCAGTTAGGAATGGGGTACCTGAGTTTGGAGCTGAAGTCTAGTTTCAGTGTGCTGCCCAACATCTCCTTTGCATTAAGAAGGGAGAGGGGCTGGGGATTCCAAAAACTTTAAATGAAGAAGTTATGCCATGATACTCTTTACCTTCCCTCTTTTTTCCTACCAAGGCACTTCAGTGTGTCAGACAGGGAGAGCACTGTTAAGTTTCCCACTAAAAAAAAAAAGTCAGGGAATTAACTCTGCACTCCAGACTCCTTACAACATTTGACATTTCTTCCATCATCTCCAAATATGAGCAACATGCGCTGAAGAAGGTAAGGAGGCAGGAGATGGCAACAGCTCCCCAGCTATAACCCATCTCTTGGCATACAAGACTGGGCTGGATGTACCTGGCTGGGTGAGACTGGACTCACCTGCCTCTGCTGATCCTTCTCCCAGTTGGATCACCCAGCACTCACGCACCAGCCATGCTCCGCCGTGCTCACAGCCACGACTCGCTGATGTGAGAAGGGATGGGACCTCAAGGAGCAGCTGGGACATGAAGTCAAGGCCTCTGATGCTTTAACAGACAGTGGCATAGCAACCTAGTATTATTTTGCTTCCTCTGCATACACCAAAATGATGACACGGAGCCCCAAGTTAGGAAATGTCTTCCCATTTTCCATCCTCAGCTGGCTCCTGGCCAACTCAGACTGGTTCATCTTTGTGACTGCGTTGTCTTCTGGCTCTCTTCCTTCTCTGGATGTGAGCTTCTCCCACTCCTTCAGTTCCCCCAGTACTGTTTCAGACAGCAATTATATCCCCTCTCCTCTCTTAGGCTAAAAAAGTTCTGCTGGCTGGCTGGGAGGTGGGTTCTTTGGTCTGCTCAAATGCCAGCAGCCCCTCTCTGCACCTCTGCTAGATCCCCCCAGTCACAGCTGATGAGAACTTGAGAGGCTCTTCCTTCTCTGGATGTGAGCTTCTCCCACTCCTTCAGTTCCCCCAGTACTGTTTCAGACAGCAATTATATCCCCTCTCCTCTCTTAGGCTAAAAAAGTTCTGCTGGCTGGCTGGGAGGTGGGTTCTTTGGTCTGCTCAAATGCCAGCAGCCCCTCTCTGCACCTCTGCTAGATCCCCCCAGTCACAGCTGATGAGAACTTGAGAGGGGGTCACGGAATCATGGAATTGTCAGAGTTGGAAGGGACCTCTAGAGATCATCTGGTCCAACTCCCCTGCTAAAGCAGGATTGCCCAGAGCACATTACCCAGGACTGCATCCAGGCGGGTCTTGAAGATCTCCAGAGAAGGGGACTCCATGACCCCCCTGGGCAGCCTGTTCCAGTGCTGTCACCCTCACCGTAAAAAAGTTTTTTCTCATATTTGAATGGAACTTTCTATGTTCCAGCTTGAGCCTGTTGCCCCTTGTCCTATCACTGGAAACCACTGAAAAGAGTCCGGCTCCAACATCCTTCAACCTACCCTTTAGATACTTATAAACATAAATAAGGTCTCTCCTCAGCCTTCGCTTGTCCAGGCTAAAGAGTCCCAGCTCCTTGAGCCTTTCCTCATAAGGGAGGTGCTCCAATCCCTTAATCATCTTTGTTGCCCTAGGCTGGACTCTCTCTAGTAGTTCCCTGTCCCTCACCCTGTCAAGGTGAGGCCTTTCCACAGCCTTAGTCACCATATTCATATTTATTTGCCGTTATTGGAAATATTTAGCTGGATACGTGCAGAATCAGGCGGTAGCTTTCTCACAGCCATGTCACGCTGCTGCTAGCTTACAGTTCTTCATGAAAGCCTTCACATTGTCCTTCTGGTCCACCTACAGTCCAATTACATACTTTCCAATGCAAAGTGTTTAAACCCGAGACAGTTCCAACTAGAAGCTGCAGAAAAGAAAGCAAGCAAGCTGCCGTTCCTCTTCAGAACAGGAGAGGAGTGCACAAAGCAAATCTACCATGCTGTATTTTAAGCCCCAAATCCATCAATAAGAGGATTACAATAAAAAAGTATCACTATCTAATGAAGTGATTTTTCTATGACTGGCAAGCAATCATATAATAGACCCTTACATGGAGATAGGAGCAATGTGCATAAGTTGTTTTCCATCAGAATGGCATTTCCAATAACCTATTAAGTCAGCCCTAAACCCACAAAAAGCAATTACAATTTACTACAGTACCTTGCCCTCACAGAGATGTATTTGAATGGCATGCTGAGATTAAAACCTGATTAAGACAGTGCTGTTACCACTGGTGGGGCTTCCAGAAAAGTGAAATTATGTTTATACTGTCTAGCAGTCAAGAGGAGTAAAGCAACACACTGCCACTGCTTAGAAAGCAAGGAAATAACCCCTTTGCTCCATCTTTGCTATGCAGTTCTGTAATGCTTGATGGGACAAAGGTCCATGAATAAAGGTCCACTTTGCAGTCCTGCTCTCTCCAGAGTGTTAGCTGAGTCTTCGGGCTCGTTGCCTTTTCACAAGCACAAACGGCCCAGCACTGCAAAGAACAGTCAGGAACCAAGAAAACTGAGAGCAAAGAGTAGACTCTTACTCTACAAAACGCTTGAAGTAGAATCACAGTGAAATAGGTGCATCCAAAGTGAAGCTTTGCAGTATGGGAGATTTCAAATTCTACTAGATTTAAAACCTTACTGGAAGCCATTCAAAACATAAGAACAAAGATGTCAAATACAGAAAAATTATCACTGTTCCATTCTGTAAGTGAATTCCTGACCAACACATCAAACATCTGAGAAGTGGCTCATGCCATCTTGATGTTTCACAGTCACCACAAGTCATTAGTGACTGATAACAGCTCCCTGAATTTTCTCATTGTGTACCTCAAAATTACGGAGAACATTTTGCATTTCTTACAGCCTCTTCCGCCCTCCTGACAAGAGAAGAATGACATGTCATACTGTGGTGTATCATCCAAAGACCTATCAGGACATGGGAAAGAAAACGAAATAATCCAGAAAGGCTGTAGACAGGAGGAAAAAGAGTTCTACAAGACTAAATGTTCCTACTTCTTAAATCATAGTCAGCGCATAACATGTAGTTGTTAGAAGGAGTTAGCTACTCCACAAGAGCTTTTTCTTCTCCTCGTGTACTTCCAGCACAGCTATATGTTTTCCATAGATGAGATCCATTTACTTAGGCAGGACTGAGAGCCTTGGCTAGGTTCTCAGCACTATGTTGCTTTCCAGAGTGTGTACAGATGCCCTGTGGTCAACATTTTCCCTCCTGTTTGCAGATTTGCTTTTGTTCCACAAAGTGCTCAGAAATTACTTGTACTTATCCAGGGCGATCAACGCTATTTCTGGCAGTGAGCATTGCATTTCCAGGTGTGGAGCCTTCAGGATTATTTTTTCATTACTTCCTTTTCACTTTTTCTTTTTTTTTTTTGTCTTCCTTTCTGTGATTTCAAACAGACACCTGCAGCAGATGCTTTATGCTTTCAGCCTGCCCTGTGCACGCTGTCCCATCGGCAGCTGCTCCTCTGGCACGCACACACCATACGGGGGAGCACGCTTGCTCCTCTAACACCTCCCATAAACCTGCAGCAACTTTCCTTCAGCATGGAAGGGGAAGCTTCATGGGGCTTTAAAGCAACTGCCTGCAGCTTTTTTCAGCGCTCGCTCTCCCAGATATTGCCTTGTCTGGGTTTACCCGTCTGGAATTTCTATCAGCACAGCTCCTTTTTATGACTCAAAGCAAACACATCTTTTTTTTTCCTTTTCACTCCTGCCTGGATTAAAAGGGAAAATTATGATTTTATAGTAGCTAGCCCCAAGCAGCACCATTTCCACGCTTAGGCCAGCCTGTTGCCAGCAGCTGCATGCCTAATGCCGCTCGCTTCGTAAGGGCAACGTCTCCCGCTGCATAGCAAAACAGGCTGCAGGCCTCTCAAAGCTGCTCTGGTGGCAACAAGATGAGGCACCTCAGGCTACTGCCACACGCAGGAAAGCAAGACGACAGCTCAGCTGCACACAACTGCATTAGAAACACAAAAATAAAGATTTATACAAGGCAGCACCACAGTCGGTTGCACACATCAGAGCGAGCAGAGCTCACTCCTCCTCCAGGAGGGAGGCACTCTGCTCGCTGGCCTGAGCACTGAAGGCTTTGCTGCTAATAGGATCATTTCCTTCTGAAATCTTCCCCAGGAACACGCACAGCTAACTTAGGCTGAAAGGGAATTTTCCACCACTCACAAGCCTCTTTCCACCTTGCATAAATCTTCTCCAGCGCAGGCCGCAAAGAAACCGCACCAGCCTCTGGAAATAACACGTAACAAGCAATTAGCCACGATAAATCTGCAGGGCCCAACTCCCACGTCAAGTTTCCTTTATACCCTTACATTTAAAATAAGCACACATTGAATTTACACCTCTTTCCAGGTCCCTTCACATTGCCATAATAATAGGATGGGGGTTTAGTGTAAAATCAAGATAAGACCATTAAGCAGAAAGATCATTCACCCTCTCTCTGTCAATTAAGGGATATCAGATACAGGCAGATACACTGACGAGACATCCTTTTTCATCTGAGAAAATAAGCTTAAGCAATGCCTATATAATCACTCTTTTCTTAGCAAACTTTCTGGAGCACAGATAAGATCAAAGGTGGCTTTCCCAGCCAATGAAGTTATTAACACCTCAAGGAAAAAGTAATGCAACACAAAAGCCAGAGCTGTCTGATGGCTTCCTTGATCTGAGGACAGAGAGAAGGGGTAGCAGCAGGGGGCTGTTACCCTCAGTACAAACAGGGCAGCATCTAAGCATGAATACGAAAACAACATGCTTATCCGCAAAAAATATGTATTTTCAGGACACTTCTGAATTGCTACTTCTTTGAAGGAACAGTTCCCAAAATAAAAAACTGCACATTTATTTTTAACTACAGAAAAACATCTTCACAGCACGTGATCAGAGAGCACAATGATGCTAATGCACTGTGTGCTGAAATTAAAAGAAAAGGGGAAAGGCATTACCCTTAAAGTTGGTTCACAAGCAAGTGAATTCTGGATCCATTTTCACCACAAAGAAGACAAAAAAACCTCCCAAGACCTCAAAAAAATGCCCATCAGCTGATCTCTGGAAGCGTCCTTAACTTTATAAGGAACATGAAGATAACAGACCCATGGAACACATTTTAATTAATGATTTTTGTCTTTGTTAGCCAACATAAGAGGCCAGACTTGGAGTACTATGGAAGAGAGTCCATGAGAAACGAGCTCCACACCAAGGAGTAGTAGAAATCAGTTTCCCATCTGCACATTATCATAGAATCATAGAATTGCCCAGGCCGGAAGGGACCTCCAAGGGTCATCTAGTCCGACCCCCCCCGCAGTCAGCAGGGACACCCCCAACTAGACCAGGCTGCCCAGGGCCTCATCGAGCCTCTCCTTGAATATCTCCAGGGATGGGGCCTCAACCACCTCCCTGGGCAGCCTGTTCCAGTGCTCCACTACCCTCACAGTAAAGAACCCTCTCCTAATCTCCAATCTAAATCTGCTCCCCTCCAGCTTGAAGCCATTTCCCCTTGTCCTGTCACTGCAGGCCTTTCTAAACAGGCTCTCCCCAGCCTTCCTGTAGGCTCCCTTCAGGTACTGGAAGGCTGCTATTAGGTCTCCCCGGAGCCTCCTCTTCTCCAGGCTGAACAACCCCAGCTCCCTCAGCCTGTCCTTGTAGCAGAGGTGCTCCATCCCCCTGATCATCCTTGTGGCCCTCCTCTGGACCCTCTCCATCAGGTCTATATCCTTCTTATATTGAGGGCTCCAGACCTGCACACAATACTCCAGGTGAGGTCTCACCAGAGCAGAGGAAAGTGGCAGAATCACCTCTCTGGACCTGCTGGCAACGCTTCTTTTGATGCAGCCCAGGATGCGATTGGCCTTCTGGGCTGCAGCTGCACACTGCCTGCTCATGTCCAGCTTCTCGTCCACCAGAACCCCCAAGTCCCTTTCCTCAGGGCTGCTTTCCAACACCTCACCCCCTAGTTTGTATTGGTGGTGAGGATTGTTCCGGCCCAGGTGCAGAACCTTGCATTTGCTCTTGTTGAACCTCATGAGGTTCACCTGGGCCCACCTCTCCAGCCTGTCCAGGTCCTTTTGGATGACATCCCGTCCCTCTGGTGTATCGACAACACCACACAGCTTGGTGTGTGGTACCCTATAGGTACCATACATCACAGACTCTCTGATGTACAAAGAATGTTTCCCCTCCTATTTTCAAGACTACTACAACTCACCATTCCTAAGAGCTCACCTTTCCCCTGTAAAATGTGCTTAAAATGGGCCAAAGAATTCAAAAGCTGCTGAGGAGAGACAGCAAAAAGAAACAGATGTTTCACATCACAAAGGATGTGATTTTTGTTTTCTGAAACTGTAACAACAATAAGAGAAGTAACGATCTGGGCCAGCGTTTCCCAAAACATGACATAAATATCACCTGCAGTTTGGAAGCGGTATGCAAATGCCATCCTCACAGCCACATGACGTTTGCGCATGTCACTGGGACTAGATTTGTAAAAGCCTTGTATAGAGTACAGTTAAGCCAGAACACAACACAAGCATTTTATTCAGCATAACCTGCATGGCAAGATCCTCCTCCCCGACACAGTGTGCTGTGCCCACCCTACCTGCACTGGACCGACATAAGGAGAACCCTCCCGTGCCTTGACAAAGGCCTTCATGGTATCCAAGTTTCCCCAAGTCACGCCAAAAATCGCACCATCATTATCTCAGCCACGTTAAGGAAAAAACCCACAGTTCCAGAATGAAAATAATAGCTCAGGAGGGGACTATTGAAAGGTAAAACTTCATGTTTAAATGGAAGAACTGGTAATCAGTGTTCCAGACCCAGCCTGAAATGGGCAGGAGCACAGAGCTGGGAGAGCAGTGCACATCTCTGCCTGTGCCAGCCCACAGCTCTGTTCACGTTTGCTGTCAGATGTCTGAGAGAATTCAATGCAGACAAAGCTATTAGAAAGAAATATATGATTACTTAATATTTAAGCAGCACTTTCCACCTGGCACCTTTTAAGCAATTGCTACAGTAAGTAATTTACCAAGAAAAAACAGAAACAGATACATTGGCGTTCTGTATGATCAGTAGTTTATGCTTTCAGAAGAAAACAATTCTACTTTATCTTTATTAGAATTAAACTTTTAAGGCCTGAATTTACTATACATTATTCACACTGTTACATTTTAAATCGGCAGAGAGGTAATCAATCAGCTCACTAGCTCCAAAATGCATTTAACAGTACCTTTTGCTAAGTTCCCATATTAAGAAAACCACAGAAAAACCTGGAGCTGTTAACATTTTTTTTATCATTCATTAAGAACTAACAAGTTAGGGCACTGTAATTGTTGTTTTAAAAAAATAATAATTTTTAAAATCTCACCTTCCAGCTTTGCCACCTTGGACTATTCTCTTGCTAATGATGGCCAGTTAACGATTCTCCCTTATTTCAATTAGTCTGTTGAGATCTCTCTGAAATCACTTCCAACTACAACAGGGCCTCCTTTCTGTGGGTAGCAGCACATTTCAGCTTGGCACAGCTTTCCTTTTTCACAAGTGCAAGATGCTTCCTTGTGTCGATACAGGAAGCTATCAAAAACATACTGCGGCTGGATTTACGAGCAGATTCCATAGCACTGGCCATCATTAGCATTACTAACCAGCAACATTACGCTGGTCTGAAGATTAAATCTTTTGGGACTAAGATTTAAAAAACCACAGTTCACATGCTCATTGTGACAGAGCAGTTCCTGTCTTTCAGATACGTGGTCTCTCTCCCCCATGACCTGCGGGATGAGGTGGCAGCGCACTGATTTTTATTGCTGGTGAACTCAAACAAGAGACTGGTCTTTATGAGACACAACACAAGCACAGGCAAGTAGGATGGCTGCATCCGTTCAGTTCCATTTTTCTTGTCCTAATGCAGAAAATGGGTACACAAATTTAAGTGACATTCATACTCCTGGCAAGTTGCCAACTCATCCCATTGGTAACACAAATGTTGGGCATTTTTGAGTTGGGACACCATGGCAGTGAATCAGTGGGGGAAAAAAAAAACAAAACAGGGATTCATCCTGTCTCCTTTAGAAGTAGGGAGATGAATTTTCAAAGGGAGTAAATTTTCTGTTCTCTGAAGTACTGCATGTTGAGCAAGGCTGGATATAAGAAACAGATAGATCATTAATCCAAGTAACTAGCAGCTCTTTCATATGACATCCTGCCTTTGTGGCTTTCTTTATTAATCTTAACTGTTAGAAAACAGGTTAAACTGTGTGATATTTAGAGAGCATCTCATGTCTTCTATATATGCTCCCACAAATAAAATTAATACTTTATTTTAAATTTATTTTCCTTAAAATTTCCCTAGCAGTTTCATATTTCTTCTATGCTGCATTTGCATCTGGTGTTCTCAGATAACTTACATAGCCAGGAGTTAAATAGTATTTTGAAAATCAAAAGTAGAATTACGAGGCTCAACAGACCAGTAGTAAGTACAGTAAACACTTGACAAAAATACAAAGACAACTGGGCTCTGGAACCAGTCCCTTTTTTAACACCTCAAAAGCTTCCATCTAATTAGGTTCATTTTGTGACAAGCAAAAATGGGATTAGATCAGCAGTACTGTTATTATAGCAGCCACACGACAGAACCTAGATGATTTTACTTCTCAAGCATTTAATCAACTTTTAGTCCTGTACTGGCCTCTCTCATTTTCAAAGCTCCTGGGAGACTACAAGCCTTTCTCATGAGCATGAATCATCAAGTTCACCCACATGTCAAGAGTTAACCTACAGTGAAATCGTCATCTTTATAAATACTTCACAACATTTTAAAAATGGCATTCTGTCTGGAAGAGGAAGATCATAGCCCCTTTGTTCTCCCTCTTTTTTCCTGGATGGACGAGGGGAGAAGTGGAATTCTGTATTTCAGGTACCAGAGACTTCATTCCGAACACATTGCAATGTCACATATTGAAAATATGGTCAGTAAACAACAACTATAAGCCCCTACTTGTTCATATGACAAATATTTCACTGAAAAATGGAGCAACATCAAAAAGCTGGAAAACAAATGGTCATTCTCAGCTCTGTCAGTGTTGCAGCTGGTATTCAGGCAGGTCTAGATAAATCCATGAGACGCTTCTTCAGAGCTTATCCTAGGTGTCAGTTAAGCAAGAAATCTGGCTCCCGATAACCAAAGAGTTTAAAATCGCCTTCAAAGCGCGCGTAGAGGCGTCTTATGTCTCTCTTGCTAATCCCCGAAAAATACCGCTCTACTTTTGTTCTGTTGTACACTGTTATGCCTGGTGGAATGGTGGGGTACGACACCAGATGGTCTATGCCCGCCGCTTTCAAGATATAGGGAGCGTCGTCCTCCAGGGTTTCGTGGTGTCCGATCACGCTGTACGTGATTTCACAGGGGGCACAAAGCTCCACGTACGTTACCCAGTGGATGATGTGGTCACCAAACTGAACATCCAGCCATCGGTGATTGGGGTCACCCAGATAGCGCACAAAATCCTCAAACTGCAGCCCTTTGGTCTCCGTGCGATTCTTTCTGTATTTACGAATGATGCCAGGGGCAATTTCATGCCGGTACCAAGGTTCAAAGCGAGGATTGTGCACAAACTTGTCTTTAAATGCAGAAATAAGTCTTTCAAATGGATCTCTAACGATAAAAAACTTGAAGTATAAACTCAGTCTAAACAGAGGAAGGGAAAAAAAATAAGAAATTAAATAATTAAATGTTCAGCAAGGTGTTTCAAGTGTGTTTAGCAAAGACTTATAAAATGCACATAAACTCTGACCACAGACACAGCAATATGAATCCTACACCACTTGCACAGTCTATCAATGTTATAATCAATAGTAGAAATAGATTTCTGTCTTCTTACTAAAAGTGTTTGCATGCAGTAATGCCATGTTTAAGGGACGTTTAGACGCAGTGCTAAGGGACATGGTGTAGGGGAGGACTTTGTAGAGTAGGGTAGATGGTTGGACTCTATGATCCCAAGGGTCTCTTCCAACCTGAATGATTCTATGATTCTATGATTCAGTACAAAGTGGAAATAGTTCACCTTAGTTTTCACATTTTACTCAAACTGCAGGAGCTTAGTTTATCTCAATCCATATAAATAGAAGAAAGATGTTGAAAAGATGCTGAAAGCTCCTAGTCAAAGATATTTTTCATGCCATGCGATTGAGCTCAAGAAAGCAAAATACACAAACACATGGAAAAAGTGGTTTCATGCAGCTAAACGCATACAGAGGGCTGCATTTTTCACTGGCAGGTAGTTAGATAAATCACTGCTTAAGTAAAAAAAATTTTAAAAATCTCCTATTTTATTTGATGTTTTGTCATGCTTTCAATAATGGCCAAGAACATTATTTTCATGAGACCAGAGTTTTCAAAAGAATTTCCCATTTTGTTGTGATACCACTGAATCTGTCCTATTCTGTAGTCAGCAATTATTTTCAGGAGAAGTAAACTGAAAACAAGGTTTATTTCAGCAAATAGCTGAGTAAGGAGATTTACAGCCCCCTCCTCACTGAAATAGGTGGATGGACTCCTTCCAGCCTCAACACAGGCACTTTCATTAGTCTTCAGGTTCTCCCGACTTACTCCTGACCAGGCAGGGAACTACATCAACAAATCCACACCATCCCTCTCTCTACACCTAAACTCCCTGCTCATTTATTTCAGAATTACCAACCAAACCCATGTTACGCATCTCCAGCACAAATTCTGACTGCAACAACCCAAATGGTAACAGCATTCAACTTCAAATCCCCCAGCTATGCCTCATCTCCCAGGTGATCAGGGAGGCCTTCTATGCAGGCCTTTCCACAGGGAGGAAGAAACAGAACCACGTTTTGCTTGCACCCTATCAATGCAGTCAAGTTCTTGAAGTCAAGTCACTTCCACAGGCACAGCTGTGATAAATGTATTTCAAGGAATCACGGAATTGTCAGAACTGGAAGGGACCTCTAGAGATCATCTTGTCCAACAATCCTGCCAAAGCAGGACTACCTAGAGCACGTCACTCAGGACTGCATCCAGGCGGGTCTTGAAAACCTCCACCAAAGGGGACTCCACAACCTCCCTGGGCAGCCTGATCCAGTGCTCTGTCACCCTCAACGTGAAGAAGTTTTTTCTCCTCTTTGAATGGAACTTCCTATGGTCCAGCTTGTGCCCACTGCCCCTCGTCCTCTCGCTGGGAACCACTGAAAAGCATCTGGCTCCTCCCTCCTTGAACCCACCCTTTAGATACTTGTAAGCATTACAAAGGTCTCCCCTCAGCCGCCTCTTCTCTTCTCCAGGCTAAAGAGTCCCAGCCTTTCCTCATAAGGGAGATGCTCCAATCCCTCAATCATCTTTGTTGCCCTGTTTGTGCTGCTGAATGCAACAATCCTTGGACTGAGCTCTACTGACAGCTGACACCACTTCTGTAAGGGGCTGACTCTTCAGAATGGCTTAATATGCACAAAAGCCATGCAAGCACAACCCATAAGTGTCCACTGTCATCTTACGTCCTCTTCTCTCCATGCTACCGCCCCTTACAGGGATTATATATGGCACAGGCTCTAGTAGAGGTGAGACCAGACAGAGTCAAAAAATCTAGCCAAAGAAATTTGGAAGGCTCTACTGCAAAGAAGCATCTTTTTCTGCTCCGACAAGAACCACAAGCACCCAAAGAGGAAGATAGACGTGCTTCAACCGAATGGACAATACTCTCAGGCTGAGCAGCACTAATGTTTTAAATCTACCTAGTTCAACCCCAGCAAGTAAATCCGCCTGCAGTGACCATCTTATAAGGCATCGGGGTAGACCTTCCAACTAAACCTTCCCCTCTGAAGGTGAATTACTTAACAAGTAGGTGTGCACTGAACTGCAGAAACCCTATAACCACAGGGAGTCGCTTAGGTCACCTAACTAAACTGTATCACCAATAACGTTGGTGTTCTCCTTCAAAGCCAGCACTGAGGTAGTCACAGAACATCTGTGAGTGTAACAGAACACTGCTGTAATACAAGTGGTGGAGCAGAAAACTTGCTATCCTCAATTCCAGATGTGGACTTCAACCGTACTCTTGACTGCTCACACCACCACTGGCTCCAAACTCCTCCCACACTCCTCAGCAGCCACCTCTTACCGTTTTTTAATTTCAGAATCACTGAAGGAGGACAGGCGTGGAAGGCCATTCTTTTCATGATCGTGTACAATATTTTCTGGGATCTCTTCTATGGAAGAAAATGCTCCTAGACAAATCAAAAAGAGAGAGCAAGTGAATCTTTCAAAGGGGGAAAAAAAGAGAGCACAAGCCAGCGTGTGTTCCTTTGGCTGACAGCTTTTTGTTTAATCTTTCTCTTTTTTTTTTATTTTTAGCATTTACAGTTACTATGTTTAAACTGTTAAATGATGAGAGATTCTGACTGCGAAGCTGAAAAAATGTTAAAATTCTTTAGGGTATGTGACATCAAGGTCTAGGACCAAATGGCCTCAAAACTCTCAGAAAAGCACATTGTGCAAATTTCATCAGCTATTATGTCTAAGTTTATAGCTCCCCACGTCAGTGTTGCCACTCTCTTTCCCTCTGCCCACACACACAAATGGAGGAAGACTTTGAGGATTAACTCCAAAGAAGAAACCAGCTTTTTGGCTGAGTTTCTACCACCACCAAAAAAATGAATGCTGTGTGCTGCTTTTGGAACTGCTTCAACACAAAAACTCTTTGCTGTCAGGGCCCATGAAACTTCTTTGAATGACCATGCTGTGGTGAAAACAAAAATTCCAATCATACAATAATACACAGATTAAAAAGCATTAAAATTAACAATAGAAAGACTTCTGATAATAATTTCTGCAAGCACATAAGGCGACATGAAAAATAATGTCACTGAATTCTGATACATTTATTTTAAAAACCTGGAAATACTTTATGTCCTTGAGAAATATTTTAATTGGGCCCTTGGGCTTTAGGAGCAAGCCTTCACATAACAGCATCGTTTCAGAGTACCAAGCCTCAACAAGAACAGGGTGCTCCAAAACAAGCTCTTTAGGTGAAAGCCTCTGCAGCCCTCTCTGTTCCATAACTGCAGTGAACAACCCACATAACTCAGCTTCTCAGTTTTCTAATTTCTTTTTTTGTGGGGGGTGGTGGCTGTATTTTATTAGTTTCAGTTTTCTATTTATATTTTTTTTGTACTCTAGGTGAATTACACGTGGACAACAGATGTCAAATTAGGCAGCCTCAGCAACTGAAACCTTGCACTCATCCAAAGCAGAGATTCAGCAGAAGCAGCAGCAGAGTCAGCTCCCCCACAGTGCCACAGCTGCGCTTCTCCATCCCGAACCTCCAAATACCACTTAGATGTTTGGATATAAAGTAGTCCCCCTCAAGTGTCAGTCCTACCTGCTGAAATTACGCAAAGAGGAGAAGGTTAGGTCAACTGCACCAGCACACACTAGTACACTGGCAGCTCCAGTAGGAAGAGACAAGTGTTTATATGGAACAATTTTCTCTCATTATCCAACATGCCAGAACTAGGAAGCTCAAGGTGAAAGGTTCCCTGCTGGTCCTAAGCTATTCTTTGCACATTATCTCTGTTAAATTCTGGTAAGAGCAGGTACTTCTAATGCATTCATGTAGTATATTTAGTACTTTCTTCCAGTGTAGCTTTCAGAGGTATTTAAGACACATGCCCACACCTATGCGTGTGCTATCTTTGCCGATTTTCTGCTCCCATCCATATATCAAAGTTGAAACTAGTATTAAAGCTTTTAAAGACACACGCCGTGCTACAGAAGTTTTGCTGAGGGGCATAGCTCCTTTGCCAATTTGTGACTCTTTTCTTCTGGGTGTTCAAACTAGCTCACACAAGGTACAGAAGACATAAACACACAAGTGCAGAGCTGGCTGTTTGTAGGGTGCTTGTAAAAGAAAGCTGGGTTCACAATGTTCAGGTTTTGCCCACATCTTGGTGAGCTATGTCACCTGCAAAACCACAGAAGGACCTCAACTGACCTGACTCTATGCTGCAAATTCACAGCTCCGACGCAGAGACAGGCAAAAGGGTCTCATGTCAAATAAAGGTGTGCTACATTAAACACAATCAAGTTAAGTTTATGTGTGTCGGTAGTGGTTCAGCTGAAAACTCTGAGGAAATGAGTTATTTTTATTGGCATACCAGGCTACCCAAAGATGATGGTAGGCTACATATAGACAGGTAGTGTGCACCTTGCAGTGTTACTCAAACACACGAGTTCCATTACTCTTCCTTTTACAGCCTTTTATAACATACCTTTGTTGAATAAACTACTGCCTTAAGCACCTCAAAATCTTCGTTACTCCTCTGATGGCTCACTCACTGCACACATACAAGATTTCAGCAGCACAGACCAAGAGCAGCTGCCAAGTTTTAACTAGCTTTCTTCATGGCTAAAAAAATCCTAGTTAAAAGTCAGTGGCTTCACGTCAGAAGTTTTATATTATTGTTTCTTAGGGAATTATGATACCTTGTAATTTACTTGTTTCAAAATCTATGTTAGTGCCACCCCTACAAAGACACGAAATCTACCTAGCGCATGTCTATGGGTATTCTTCCATGACTCAAATTGCTTTTGAGCCAAGCAATAATAATATTTATTTTCACAGAAAGAACAGGTTTATTTTCTTTAAAAGACATGTTTTGAAAGGAGGACTAGAAGCAACTGTGAAGCATGAAAGGCTGAAATTAAGTATCAGTGTACAGAAAAGCAGAAAGAATCCATTTTTGTGTTGTCCCAGTTGGACCAATTCTGCTCTTTCCTCCTCAAAGAAACCCACACACCCACAGCAGAGTAGATACCATTTAAAACGATCAAGACTTTTTTCCACTGAGTGTTGCCCACTTTTGGCGTCTGACAAAACAGGATCTTGTGCTTGTCACACACAAATATTCGGTCCAAGACGAATTTGGAAACTGCAGTGTGAGAGAGATTTCTCAATGCAGTGTCTCTGCAGACATTCCTGAGAAGCTCAAGTCTTTCCATATGAACCAGGGGTTGGCGGATCAGATTTCCAGAAAAAGCTTTTCCAGTTGGCTTTATGAGATGGAGAGGGGAAAGAAAAAAGGAAAAAAAAAAAAAAAAAGGGCAAGAATTTAGTTTTCAGATTACATTCTAAAGTATAAAAATCCCCAAACTGTGCATCCTAATGACTCCCAGATTCATGATTAAAACATTGCTATGTACTAACTAAAGGAGTAGATGCTGCACATATTGGTACGACTTTTAGTCATTATGTAGTAGCAGACAGCAGTAAGAGCTTTTCCATAAAACAATTTAAGAGCTGAAGAGCAGCAGGGTCTCATCTGTGTGGATACAACATGCCTTGACCAAACATTGGAACTCCCACAAAGCTTCAACAGCAAGTAAGAAGGCCTCTGAGGGGTTGGGACAGCAACTTCAACAGAAATTAAGCTTTAACCTCTGAGAAGATGGGGCTTAGGGAAGCTGATCCATCTGGCTGGGAAAGAAGAATTTAGGATTAAAGTTCTGCGTTGGTCCCTAGCACCTGTAGGCATTCAGTGTTTTCATTTAACCAAACTGCAACAAAATTAAGTGGACAGAATTCACACAATGAGTGTCAGCACTTACTGTGGCAAGTGAGAGAAGGAGGTGGGATTCCTCTTCCCCAAAATGGATAAACCGTTTGATATGTCTCATATTTCTGAGACTAAGACAGGAACCACAACAACGATTAGTTGGAAGAGGGGGAAAAGGAGCTTGTCTGATTAACAGGTGATGAGAAATCTTAAATTTCTACTGACAAATCTTCTCCCTTCCACTGATTTATTTACACTGTTGGCAATCCCCAATATCAATCAGACTAAGGGACGTACTGATTGAGAGCATCCCTGCAGAGGAGGACTTGGGGATACTGATGGATGAAAAATTGGGTATGTGCCAGCAATGTATGCTTGCAGCCCAGAAAGCCAACCATACTCTGGGCTGCATAAAAAAAAGAAGCATGGCCAGCAGGTTGAGGGAGGTGATTCTCTCCCTCTACTCCGCTTGTGTGAGGCCCCACCTGGAGTACTGTGTCCATATCTGGGGTTTCCTGCATAAGGAAGACATGGACCTGTCAGAGTGAGTCCAGGGGAGGGCCACAAAGATGTTCAGAGGGCTGGAGCACCTCTCCTAAGAAGACAGGCTGAGAGAGTTGGGGTTGTTCAGCCTGAAGAAGAGAAGGCTCCAGGGAAACCTTATAGCGGTCTTTCAGTACTTAAAGGAGGCTTATAAAAAAGACAGAGAGGCTTTCCACAGGATGAAGGGTAACGGTTTTAAACTGAAAGAGGGTAGGTTTAGATTGGATATAAGGACTTTTTTTTTTTACAATGAGGGTGGTGAGGCACTGGAACAGGTTGCCCAGAGAAGCTGTGGATGCCCCATCCCTGGAAACATTCAAGGCCAGGGTGGATGGGCGCTTTGAGCAAGCTGAGCTAGTGAAAGATGTCCCTGCGGGTGGCAGGAGGGTTGAGTTAGATGATCTTCAAATGTCCCTTCCAACCCAAGCCATTCTGTGATTCTACACTGTCCAAGCTACACATGAAAAATGAATGATTTTACTTTTTGTCCCAATCGTCCATAAGGAAAAAAAAATATTTCATTCTGCTTTTTCTGTTTGTTACTCTCCTCCAATATCTCCTGGTCAGAAAGTAATCTGACAGAATGTAGCCTGACAGACTGCTTATCTGTCAAAACAATTCCTTTTGCATGCAACCAGGATTAATATTATTGTTCTGTGTTCCATGCTGTCAAGAAGTCAAGAGGGAATAGTTTTAGATCCAGAAACCTTATTATCCTCTACCATACAAGTAAAGGAAAATATTAAAACTCACTATGCAAATCTGCCAGCCTTTCACTGAACAGGGTTTCTCCCAAGTATTTTGAGGATAACTAAAATTTCCATTTTTCACATACAAAAATGAAGTATCATGTTTATAAAGAAACCTACCTTCCATACTGCATCACAAAAATACTTTAAACGTAAGATGACTTAAGTAACCAATAGAAAAAAAAAAACTGGCCTTAGTCCACTGTGCAACTAGACTCAAATTTACATTTGCATAAGGGATTTTCAGACTTTCCCTGTAAGTTAGCGAGCACCATATTTGTTCAGCTTTACTGCTGAAAGCAAGAACTATGCTTCTAAAGGATCAACTGCTATTGAATACCATTGTGTTCCTGTTCTACTCTGGAAAAACGCTGAGATGTGAAGCACAAAGAGCACAAAACATGAAAAAGAAATGGAGACCAATAAAAAGAATCAGAGAGATTGGGCAGAGAACTAAGAGAATAGACAAGACACAGGTTTGCCCTCAAGAGCCACGAACCTGATGGCTACAGCAAGGCAGAGCACAAATAATCCAAAATTGGGCCATTATATTAAAAAGGCTAGCAAAAATGACTGTCCTGTCTTGATAAAGCAGTACTGTAACGATTTTCTCCTAGAAATGGAAACACATTAAGTTGAATCATTCAGATGAAACAAGACAGCAGGTTACCGTAACAAACTAGCTTTGTGAAACTAAAATGAATTCTGTTGGCTCTATCTAAATAGAACAGCCTGAATAAATAATTCCCCTCTACCAATTCCTTTTAACACCAGGAAGCCCTTACTTAATCTCTTCTTTTCTCCCACTCTTTAATACATGTAACCCTTATCTCAACAGTATGCACCTGGAATTCTTCAGGCCAATGTTTTTCCTCTGGCACGTGTACCTCCTCCACTTTTGTCACAGCTGTCAGTATCAATGGCTCTTGTTTGGCACCGTAGCCTAAAGAAGGAAGAGAGATAAGAGCATTATAGAAGGTGAGGGGAAAGCAACTATTTCTGCTTTACAACTAACACAACTGAACACCCCTTTCTGTAGTAAGCTTACAAAACATTAGGATTTGTTTCCAAATGGGAATGTACTAGACAAGACATGAGACAGACCATGAATATTTCAAAGGATGTACTCCATGGGAATTCTGGATGCAATTGAGTTGAGTTTTATCAAAGAAATATGCTCATAATGTTTTACTTTGGTCTTTTTTAAACAAACTGTGTAAAGCGACATAGAAATCATTAATCCAAGTATCACAACTGATACATGACTGAGGGTAACTATATGGACTTGACAGCATGAAACTTTTATTTTCAACTGACTTCCCAAAGCACATGCAAATAAAAAACTCAATCTGTCAGGTTTCTCACTCCCCTTGTATTAGAAAATAGGTTTCTTTTGTTGTAAACTGTTCAAAATTACTAGAAGAAAAGTATCTAATTAAGGACCACCTTCAATTTCTTTCTTTCATGCTCTAACTAAACACCTCTAAGCAATAAATACAAGATCCCCTCTTCCTTTGTGGGGGCTGAGGTGGGGCTGGTTGCCGGGGGGACCTGTGATGCGCATTTTGAAGTTTTTAGTTTGCTGCTGGGGGTTTTTTTGTGGTTTTTGTGGTTGTTTTGGGCTTTTTCGTTGTTTTTTTTTTTGAGGTAGGACACGATGATCTGAGAGGTCCCTTCCAACCATGGTGATTCTGTGGTTGCCAGGGGGGCCTGTGACGCGCTCTGGCGCCTGGGACACCTGAGGGAAGGCGTCACAATGGGGGCCCCCTATAAAGGGCCCCGTCGGGCAGCGCTGAGCCATTCGAGCCCAGGACGATGGTGAGTGAGCTGCTGGCGGGGGGAGGTTGGGCTGGCAGAGGGCCGGGGCAGAAACACTGGTCCCCGGGGCGGGGGGTGGGTTCTCATGCAGGGCCCAGCCGCTGGCGGGAGCTGCTGGCGGGGCTGGGTGCAGGCCTTGCTGCCTCCCCGCTGCCTCCCCCCTCTCCTCCCTGCCCCCAGCTCCCTGCGGCTGCCTTCCCCCCGCTGCCAGCTCCCTCCCAGCCCCACTGAGACCCTTCTCTCTCTCCTCCTGCAGGCCATGGCTGTCACAGGGCTAGTGCTCTTCCAGGCTCTGCAGAGCTTCTTCCAGCAGATGCTGGCTCCTGCGCTGCACGAGGCCACGCCAGAGCGTGTGGAACAACGGGAGACGTCCCTGCGAGAGCAGGTGACACAGCTCCTGCAGGGGCTGGAGCAGGCTGCCGCTGCCTGGGCAGCCCCGCTCCTCCCTGCCTTGCAGCAATGGCACTTCTGGGCCACTGCTGCTCTTCTCCTCCTCCTCCTGCTCCTGGGGCTCTGCTGCTGGCTCAGGACAAGGAGCCGCCGGCCAGGCAGCAGCAGCAAGAAGGAGGCCACCACCATGGACACGGCTGAAGAGGACGAGGAATCCAAAGAAAAGTCC
>NW_015091087.1:825557-834135 GCF_001431845.1 Calidris pugnax | reverse complement strand
CGCCCTTGGGTTGTGGTGAGAGAATCTGAAGGGTAAAAGTGGGAAAACTTGTGGGCTCAGCTAAGACGGTCCAGTAGGCAAAGCAAGAGCTACACGCCAAAGCAAAGCAAGAAGAATTCAGGCACTACTCCCCTGCTCTGCCCACCAGAGACCAGACCTGCCTTTTTGGGAAGCGTTCTGCCTCCCACCAAACTTCCCAGCCTTGTATGGCCCTCCACATCTTGCCCTATCTCAACTGGGGAGGGACCCATAAGGATTGGACCCAAGTCAAAGGGGGACGGGGACGAAATTGGGATTACTGAAGTGGAGCCTGGGAGCAGCATGCCAGCGCTTGTGGGTAAAAGTGCTAGCAAGCTCCTGCAGTCTTTGGTCTCAGTGGAGGGATCTCTAGAGGTCCCTTCCAACCATGGTGATTCTGTGATTCCGTGGTTGCCGGGGGGGCCTGTGATGTGCTCTGGCACCTGGGACACCTGAGGGAAGGCGTCACAATGGGGGCCCCCTATAAAGGGCCCCGTCGGGCAGCGCTGAGCCATTCGAGCCCAGGACGATGGTGAGTGAGCTGCTGGCGGGGGGAGGTTGGGCTGGCAGAGGGCCGGGGCAGAAACACTGGTCCCCGGGGCGAGGGGTGGGTTCATCAAGGGGAAGGCCACTAAGGCAGACATGGTGGGAGTTTGTTCTAGACCCCCCAACCGGGACGTAGGGGCAACTGGCAGACTGCGTGCCGTTCTGAGCTGCCCAGTTTGAGAGAGTCTGGCAACTACTGGAGAGAGTCCAGCGTAGGGCAACCAAGATGATTGAGGGCTTGGAGCATCTCCCTCATGAGGAAAGGTTGGGAGAGCTGGGACTCTTGAGCCTGGAGAAGAGCGGGCTGAGGGGAGACCTTAGGAATGCTTACAAGTATCTAAAGGGTGGATTCAAGGAGGATGGCGCCAGATGCTTTTCAGTGGTTCCCAGTAACAGGACAAGGGGTAGTGGGCACAACCTGGAACATGGGAAGTTCCATTCAAAGAAGAGGAAACAGTTCTTTATGGTGAGGGTGACAGAGCACTGGATCAGGCTGCCCAGGGAGGTTGCAGAGTCCCCTTCTCTGGAGATCTTCAAGACTCTCCTGGATGCAGTCCTGAGTAATGTGCTCTAGGCAATCCTGCTTTGGCAGTATTGTTGGATTAGATGATTTCTAGAGGTCCCTTCCAACTCTGACAATTTCATGATTCCATCTGCATCCTTACTGTAGTTTACTGTTTTATGGTCGAGAAAATATGTGTACTGCTTATGTCGTTTTCTTAAGTGAGTACTCTGCCTCCGCTGGATTTTAACAAAGGGCACACATGGAAAAAAGCAAGTTAAAACTGAAAACAACGTAAGCATCCAAGCAATCAGCTACACTAAATATTGTGCACACACTTGCTTCACACTATCCTTTTGTAAATCAAAGTAATCTGACTCAGCGAAAGAGCAGTTAAAGTATCTTTCATTATCACTGGGTAAAAGCATGACTGTGGATGCTACTAGAGATGATGGACAGAATCTTGCTCCTTCTCATTAAGAAGTTCCTATTGCACATGCACCCAAGACATCAGTAAAAGTCTTAAGCAAAAGAACATTCATTAAGCATCTGCTGGTTTTTTCTTAGCTGCTAAGTAGACGCATCCAAATAAGGAAAATTTCTGACAAGCCATGTTCTATTAAGTCTAGAAGAGTTACTCCAGGGCTGGCCATCCTGTTTGGACTTTCTCCAAAAATCTGTTGGTATTTTCAAATTACTTCCCTTCGTTAGTCCCAGTACAAACACTGGTATCTCCAACACATACATACACTTAACCACAGTCATGTCTTTGCAGGACTGGAGCTCAAGAAATTATACAATCTTCTGCTCAGACAACTATTCAAAGTGAAAGGAAGATCCAGTATAGAAAAAAAAAGCCAAGATCATAAAAAGTAACCCCCCCGACAAATTCTTATGGAAAGAACCACTCAAAGAATACCTGAGCTGGGAAACAAGAGCTGGCATTGAATGAAATACTAGAAGATTTAACTACCTAACATAAGACCAGCCTATTTGCAGAGGTACTAGGGCTCAAAAACAACTGGGACCAAGGAAAGCCCCATTAGCCTACTGTTCTCATCTGTAAGACTTGCTGAATAACCCTCCACACAGAGGTATGCTATTTAAAAAGGCACACCTAATATACTTACCCACTATCAAGTTATTGAAACAAATGGCACTAGTGACATCAGCGCTTCAAGAGTTACACATTTTTTGCGTATCGTAGGAAGAGGCAGAAATACATCTCTTAGGATTCTAAGTCATGTCATCACCTACACCCTAAACTCCCTGTAGGATGGCTTTGTAACAGTAGCTCCTCAGCAGACAGAAAACTGTAACATGCTGCGTGGTGTCATCAAATGGCTTAAATTCCTCATAGGCTTAATACCATCTGGGCTACTTAAGCTAAGCAAAAGCCTATAAGCTGTTTGTCAGTCAAACAGCAGAGGATGAAACTGAATGCAAGAAGCAGGGCAGAGGTGGCTAAGCTAAGTGCATTGCAAATGAAATAAAATTTTCCACAAGTTTTACATAATACTGCAGCCATAGGACAAGCAGTCACAAGGGGACAGAAACTCTTTAATTCCTTGTGAATCTCCTTTGCCTTTAAACAGGCAGCTGTGCTCTGTTTAGCTCTGCACAGGTAGCTGTGCTCTGTTGTGACTTCTACTCCGAGTAGATCAAGATACTGAAACTGAGTGTATTTGAAAAAGCAAACATCACAAGACACTACTGCCGAACGCAAGCTCCTCAGCTCTTAACCTCCAAAAAAAAAAGACATGATGTTAGTTTTGTAGACTTCTACCAAGAAAAGCAGAAACTGAATATCAGCACTGTCACTTCTAGAAAATTAGTTGCTTTGTTTTCAGTCCTAGTGAAACAGCAGTAACATGCCAAGAACTACTTTGCACAAGAGAACTACTCAATTTTCTGTTTCGTATCAAACATTAAAGTTGAACTTACCATCTGGGTCTTTAAAAGTCAATGTGATAAACTTGCTAGCAACCATGAACATGAATATCACCCAAAAGCATGCAGCTAGCAGCAGCCACTGGTGGTGCATGTTGTCAGACATGAGCCATATAAAGCTGTTGCTTCCTGTCTGAAAGAGAAAAGATCCACACATTAAATTAATTCTGTTCCAGTTTAGAAAAATACTTTCCACAACCAAAATGACAAAACTCTACTATGTACATGTGTCATAAAACATAGCAGTAGACTTTACTTCTTTCTTTATGTCCTTTTTGCTGTTTTGTTTGTGGTTTTGGTTTTTTTTTTTAAAACCAATGTTAAGGCTGAGGTAACGTACTGCCAGCTGCTATCAAAGGGAGGCTTCACTCCTTCACCCCCACCTACACATTTCCAGTCCCCTCCTTGTGCTGGCAATAGCACCGTCTGGCTGACTGCTCAGGGAGACAGACCAGTAAAATCCCTGATTTTTTTAAAGCCTAGTTTATTTTTCAATGCAACTTTGAGAGACGGCTCATTGTAGGAAAGGAAGGGAGAATGAAGAAAGCTCCCCTCTTGGTGGTAGCTAGTCAGCAGATCAACCAAGCTGTAACATTAACAGTATTCTTAGTTATCCCAAGTCAGCTCATGACACGTAACATGGACTCCTCCCCTGCCCAGGCTCCATGAACTATAGACTGGAAGCTACCAAGACTTAGCCTGTTACCTGCTACTTGCTTAGCTAAGCACTAAGCCTTAACCTGACAAATATTTAAATATATTGATGTCTCTTTTTATCTTGTCTCTTTTATTGACAGCAAAGTAGCAACCATAGGTTCTGGAAGATCTTTTTTTATTTTCACCATGCTAAGCACTATCCAAATAAACAGCAAAAAGAGTTTCCTTGCAGCAGTGCCTACTACCTGTATTCGCATCCCTGAAGGTAAGTCTTAAAGACAGGACTTCCCTAGGAGTGTAGAAAGGGTTACCCATACAATTAAGACCACAGATTTAATGTGCCAAGAAACCACAGGTACTGACTGAATGGAAGCAGAGTGAGGATGGGGATACTGCACAGTATTACAAACACATGGTGTCTGCCCTAGCTCGCAGTTTGTAAGTTTGCTGGAGTGCTCTGAGCACATCTTAGCTTCATTTTAGAAACTGTAATGCTAGTAAATTATTTTTTTTATGGTTAAAAGTTAAGATGCAAATAAGGAAACCATTTACAAAAAAAAAATTGTCACCAGCCATTACGAGAAATGTAAAATTTTAAGCTACATATTTCGCTGAATTTTCAAGTTCTGATGGGCAACGCACCTAGGGAAGCACTGGAGCTTACACTGAGTATCTGTGAAAGCTCCACTGCAAAACTAAAGCTTCCATAACTTAAAAAACCCAAACAACAACAAAAACTTAACAGCAAACATCACTGCCTACCTATCAAAACCTACTTGAGACTCCTCAGGCTTGGATATTTATCCTGCAAAAATAAAGTGCCATTGTCTCAGCTGTTGCTGGGGAGATAAGACACCCGATGGCCTGAACTGGAAAGTTTAAACTAAGCAAACACTTCCTTCAGAGGATACGTACAACACAACTTCAGAACACTTAACCAAAGAGGATCTAACACAACAATCTGACACAATGAGATCCTCTCAAACAATCTTGTAAGGTTTGTGCTTGTAACCTCAGGAAGAACAAATAACCAAAGCCACCCACGTAACTAGGAACAGGATCAAACTCAGTCCTAAAGCAGCCATGTGCAAGTTCAACAAGAGTCATCCACATGGCCTGTGATGGCACCTTCTATACAGCCACTTGAGTGAATTGCAGGGAATAAGCGAGATGCCCCAGCTGAGATGCTAAAAACATGCTAATTAATAATTCTAAGCAAACTTTGTACAAAGTTTTTCAGTCATATACCAGTATTCCACCCTTTTCACTCCCACAAAGCTTCAGTAACAAGTGACCCTGGTTTTCACGTTGTTTCGGCATGTCCACCTCCAACATCAATACTACTGCTACAGGTGCTGATTGCTTTTCCAACTAGCTTTTGCCTTCCAGCAATGCAAATGTTTCCAGGAAGGGTTCTCACTGTAACTGACAGAAGTGAAATGTCTTCAGGGTAAGTTGAAAGCCTGTGAAGGCAGACAAGCAGTTCAAAACAAATTTGGAACCCTAAGGATGTATGTGAAATGGGCGAGAGGAGAAAAAAAGAATAGAATATCTCCAATTGAAATAAAAGAATTCATAATTTGTAGCTAGGATGGCAGTGTTCAGGCTATTTTTATTTTCTCAGTGCAATATTTTCCACTTTGGCTTCTGAGAGGTCGTTTTTTTTCCTTCTTTTATGATTTTATTTTTAAATACTTCTCCTAAAACCACTTCATTTAGGCAAAAAGATGCATCAACTGTCTTTTTGACAATTAGAGGTGCTGTGACCTCCATGAAGATGATGTTTGTCATCGCCCATTTTCAGCTGCAACTCCCAACTGAGCATCCAATGTCCAAGACGTTCTATTTCTCAACATCGAAACCTGTTTGCTGGGAAAGGCAGATAATACGGCGTGAATTCTAGAGCACTGACCTCTTTCCAGATAAGTACTTCAAAAGTTATTCTCATCCTGCCATTGCACTAGCGCAACATTTGCCCCAAGATTCATGCTGAAAACCAGCAGATCTCAAAGGTCCTCATTTTTCAGTCTGCCATGACATCCACCACCTCCCGTTTAGAGCAATGAAATTTATCACCTCTGCTTTCAGACATCACAGTGATTTGGAAAATTTTCCAAGTCTCGCAGATGAGAGAAATGCAAAATAGATGTCAAGGCACAAAACGTAGAAATGAAACTTTTACTTTTTGGGTAGCTCTGCTAAAACCATGAGAACAATTCAACATTCAAAATACAATTGAGCCTGTCTGTCTTCAAGGCAGTAGACTGACAGATGCTTGCTGAGAACATTCTGCAGGAGGAAACCTCTTTCCATACCCCCAGGTACAGGCTTTTCAGGGATACAACAAACAGCCTGAGCCAGTCCCTTCTGTCTAACCCAGTATATTTGTTCTACACAAAGAATTATAGAAATGGCTTCAAACATGTGTAGCATCCCTGCTAGTCTGACTGCTTTTATCATGGTGATGGATGGACACTATTCAGGAAGGGTTATTGATCTATATCCCCTTATGTAATTTATGTATTGGATTTCTAAGAAGTTATGTTAAATGACATGGGAAAAGCAGTTTCCACACGCTCTGACCTGAAAAGCGGTTAGTGCACACAAAAGCCTGCTGCCAGCTCCTGTGCTCTAGGGATAAGAGAACAACATTTCAGCCAAAGACACCTACAAGCAATGTGCTGCTTACATCAAGGACTGGGCTCAGAGACCCAAAAGGGGACAGAATTGCAGTCATATCCATAACAACCACCACTGTTACCCTTCAAATATGTTGAAGCTGAGAGGAAAATATTAAGCAGTTTGTCTACTCCCTTTTTTATGCGCACAGCAAATCTGCAACCATACTCATCCATGTAAGAGTCTTGTCAGAGGATTTGTCATAACATAATTACAATGGCTGGCACTGTTACTTCTAGCATCCTAAACAAAACTACATCTGTATCAGCAGCTCATTACCTACCTCAAGAAGCAGGACTGATCAAAATTATATACAGGTATAATTCAACCATTATGCTCTCTTAAATGCAATGACCAGTAATGTTTTTAAAATAAAGTGTTTACATTGTTTCCCCTTCTCTAGCTTCTTCTTTAATATTTTTTATCATTTTCACATAGGGTAACTGCACTTCCTGTTACCTCTCCAATCTTACTGCATTTCTGTTGCCTTTCCTGTTACTTATTTTCTAGCGAATACACGTACTAACTTGTTTTTTCTCTCTAATAGTTCAGCTTCCAAATGTGTCTTTTACTTCTTCTTGCCTAAAACATATTTTCTTTACAAGTAGAAAAACAAGAAAGCTGTTGAAGGTTTAGCCCATTTTCTCACAGTGAAATACTCAGGGATTTTTCAGGTTACTCCTTCTCCCTCTTATTGCAACTCTACAACTTTTAGGAGCATGAGATCCCTCAAAACCCCTCTCTCTCTCTCTCTCCATCCATCCCTCTGTCCTTCCCTCCCTGGGCTACTTACCCCGGAGATAAACAGTCACATAACCCTCAGATCAGCCAGATGCCAGTTTTGCATGAGAAAAAAAAATGGGATCACAAACATGCACCAAAGATCAGGACGCAAAGTATGACAGGCTTGACCCATGGCCTAAGAGTAACATGTTACCTGGAAAAAAACCTCTGGTACTTTGCTGAAGACTGCTGTCTTCATGTGACTAATGAGACAAAGCGCAGGAGATTTAAACAACACTAAAACTCGGTGCACAGCTCCTGCTCTGCAGCTTAGGAGACAGGGGACAGGACAGCCAAGGAGACAGAGGTTCCTTAGCAGGACAGTCCCTGCACGCATCCTGAACAACAGCGACACGCCGCTAGTCTCAAACGACCAACTGCTTGCCCATCGGCAAGTAATTTGAAATAGAAGGCGAAGCAACAGCTAGCTGGGATACCTAACCCACTTTCATCAAGGCCTTCTTTACGTTAGCTTAAAGTTAAGAGATTTGGACGATTTATTACACTTTAAAAAAATATTTTGGACGGAAACCTATCACGTGCTCCTTGGGCAAGTGTGGGTGTGTGGTGCTGCTAAATCTTATAACGTACATTGGTGACAACGGGCGTTTCTGAAACCTGGTTCTTTCCCAAATCTTTCCTCTCCCCCCTTCGGCACGACCAGGCCTGTGGTCCCGGAGAGCGGCGCCCTCCCCGGGCACACGGACTCCAGCTGCCAGCGGCACGGAGACCAGCCCCTGCACGGCAAAACCCACCTCAGCCCGGGGCAGGCTCTGCCCGGCCCGGTTCCATAGCCCCCCGCCGGTACCGGGACGCTGCTTGCCCACCCAGCCCCGCCGGACGGGCACTATGTGGGACTCGGGGAGACGGCTGGGAGCGGCAGCGGCTCCTCTGTCCCCTCTTTCTCCCTTGGGGGGGCTCCATTCACTGCCCACGGGGGGGATAAAAACACAGCGGCCCCCGCCAGAAGGAGGGGTGGTGGCCGCGGTCTGACCGGGATGAGCCGAGGCAAAGCCGGGCTCCGAGCGCAGGGGCTGAACAGCTGTAAACTTTCCCCGTTCCGGCGGAGGAGGCAGGGCGGGCTGCCCCTCACCCCCGGCAGGTAGCCACAACAGCCGCCCGCCGCCTTCCTCCTACAACCGGCCGGAGGAGCCTCTTCCCCCCCGGGGGGGGGGCTGCCGGCCGCCAGGCCTCCCCCGAGCCCGGCCCGGCCCCGCCCCGGGATACCGGGCCTCCCTCGCAGCGCCCCTTCCCCCGGCTTACCTCCCCTTCAGCGCCGCTCCCCGCAGCCTCGGCCCCCAGCGGCGAGGCGCGCCGCTCCCGCCGGGGGCCCGTCTCACACGGCGGCGCGGCCGGCCCGCTCCGGCGGCCCCGGCTGCTGCTGGTGCTGGTGCTGCATAACCCCCCGCTCGGCTGCGGGCGGCGGCGCCTCCCCGCCCCCGC
>NW_015091087.1:816048-825378 GCF_001431845.1 Calidris pugnax | reverse complement strand
GGGGAGGGTGTGTCAGCGGCCAGCGCTGAGGTGGACTCACGGATATACACGTGTGTGCGTGTGTTTGGTTTTGCTGTGGGTTTGGGGTTTTTTTTAACTGTTAAAACTATCATTGATAGTCCCTTAACGCTCCTGTTTAAAAAAATAAATAAAAAAAGGCTGAAAATGCGGCTCGTGTGCACCTGCAGGACTCCAGCACCCGCCTGTCCCATCCAAACCAGGAGCTGGCGATGGTTTGTTTTTAACAGCTCTTTGAACAAACGCTTGTGGGGACGGTGTGGGGCTGGGGGGCTCCCTGCCAGCGCCCAGGTGGTGTTCCCCGAACTCGGGAGAAAAGAAAGCTCCAAGGGTGTAGCAGGGCCCCTCTGGACGGAGCCTGGAGGAGGGGGGGTGACACTAGAGCAAAGCCACCTCTTTTTAAAGCTCATTGAACACTGAGGCGTCCTCCAGTCTGGAATCAGGTGACGCAACGCAAAGGATGGGCTTCGTGACCCAAAAGATGTGCTCCTGATAGCTAGCACAGAAATTGTCCTGTAGTATGTCCAGAATTGATTTGCCCACTGGGAATTGGTAAATTGAGTCGGGGGCACAGGGAAATCCCATCTCTCCGGTGAGGAATCAGAATAAACAGCGTCCTACAGACAGTCTTGTTGATCAGCCCAAACTGGTCATACAGGCATGCTGCAGGAGAAGGCCTTGCTTCCAGCCTTCATCTCTCCTTTCACCTCTGCGTCTTCTTCCCAAATATGTTTGACCTTGGAAACAGAGTTTCCACCGTTTCCATGTTCTGTCCACACAAACAGGATAATTTTGAGCTCAGTGATGCAAGAGGTGGGAGTCCTGAAATCCACACAAGGAAGAAAAGATGGCTGAGAAATCTAAGTGGTTTTTTTGCCTTTGGGGAATCATCCCTGAATCCCAGGCCGGGTGGTCTGATGTCCATGCTATGCAGGGTTGGTGGCCCCCTCTGCCCCAGACTCGCAGCATTTCACCCAGGTTCTCCTGTGAGGTCTTGGGTGGAGAACGTAAGACAAAATTGCCAATTATGGGATTGTGTGAATAAAGTAAATACCTCAATAATGTCCAGTCTCTTGAAGTTGATTGGCCACGGAAGACTTGAACCCTAATAAAGTCATGTCCTAAACCCTAATAAAGCCTGTAAGGAGCGCAGGGAAACTTGATGCAGGAACCCACAGTTCAAGACAAAGCAAATCCAGAAGAGGCAGCATTGGAGTAGAAGTTTCTATCTGTCTCTCTGTGTCTGGTTACCAATTCATGAAAATAGTCCAATGGAAGCGGAGTTTAAACTGCTTTCACAGCTAAAAAATATATTACAAATTTATTACAGCCCAAATCAAAACTGAAACAAGCAAGTTTAAAATAGCGCCTCTTCTAGAACAAGGGAGAAGAAACGGAGGTTAAAACAGGCAACCTTAACTTAAATACTCACCTCACGTGCTTCCCAACCTCTTATTTTATGGTCTGCATCATGGCATGGAGCCTGAGCCTGAGTCTCACTGACACGGACGCACATGTAAGTTGCACGGTTTCCAATCCTTAGTCGCAGGTAGAAGGACTCTATGTGCTACGTTAGGTGACAATGATTGAATGACCAAGAGGAAGCACTCCTCCCTGTTACAGGAGGCTTTAGTCCTTCTGATCCATGCCTTTCCAGATGTGACTACCACGGTGTGCTATGCTGGAGCCTGACCACAGAAAAGCCCCAAGGATGCTGTCATTGGTACAGATCCGCATTACACTAGTATTTACACTTATTTACACTGCATCCTTGTGCCTCCCTTCCTCTACCTATGAACTAGAAATGGTGATACTGATAGTTACCTTGTCGGCAAAGCACATTAGAAATCTGTGGCTGTCACCAGTTTGAGGCTTGCACAGTCCAGAAAGTTGCCTCTTTCTTCAGGCTTCAGAGCGCCGACTACAATTGCAGCCATGCACAGATTTATTAATAAGCGGTCTCCAGCTGTGAAACCAATTCCTGCCAGATTATCGGGCTCAGCCCAAGTATTTTAACCTTTCAAGTGTGTTGTTACTGACATGTATAATAATTAATCCAGTATAAAATGAAGCAATTTTCCAAACTAAGCACAGTTAATAAGCTTTGTTGTCAGTAATTGGGCCTGAAAGTGTCTGATGAAGTTGAAGAACGTGTTTCACAGGCAACTGTACAGTTGGATTATACAGTTGCTAGTTCAGGCCAACAGGATTCTTCCTACTAACAATGCTAAACTATAGTGGGGTTTAGTGCTTTAAATAAGCAGCAAAATCAACATTTGAGTCTGGGTTCTTTTTAATACTAGAAAATTCTTACACTGCCAAAGCAATATAAAAGACAATTGCGCCGGTGAAAAGTCACCCTCCTCTCCCTGAGACATTCTGGAGTGACTGTAGCTTCCTCAGAGATATGCTGCTGAAACCAACAGAAGTGATACACCCATTTTTCTCTAAGGATGTGGGCCTAAACTGCAAAATTTTATCTTAATAACATGTTCAATGTTTATGCCATTAAAAAAAGGGCTTTATGTCCTAATAACTCTTGTATATCTTTATTCCAGGCTTGATATTTCTCCCGGAAAAGTCTTGCAAAAGACCAACATTTGCAGCTTGGCCGGTCAGGAGGACCAGGTGTGGCACTGGACACCTGAGCTGTAAGAGCACATTCAAGCGTTTTAAGAAATTATTATCTGTCAGTGGCAGGCTGTCTTGCGTGCCCTCAGTATGAGTTAATTCTAAATAGAGTTTAAGCATACCAAAATGTTTAAATGAGCCCCTGCCTTGGACAAGATGATAAGTAATCATCCATGTTGCAGTTTGCATTTGAACACAACCAGCCTAATCACACTGAAGGCACCCTCATTTTCCCTGACCTTCCAAGCTCGTCCTATTCAGCAAAAGCATAGGCTTGCCTATATTGTTAAACTCTGTTTATTTTTTGCTCTTTGCTGTTATTTCAAGTTTTAATCCAATGCCAATTACAAGGATTAGTCTCGGTAGCCCTTTTAGTTGTACTTTGTGTCCATAAGAGTTGACCTTAAGACAAGTCACCTGTTCAGCATCAAGTACTCAGGAAGAATAAATCTTATTTAAAGCAGCAGGAACATATGCTTTTCCTAGCGCAGTGCCATTGTTAGAGAAATCACTGCTCTGCTTCGTGGCTGCATTTCTGAGGCATGACTGATCACCACAGGAGATCCCTTGCGTACAAGTACCTTGCTTTGCAATTGGTCAGACACAGCACTTCTGGCATGCACTATGTTTATTAGGTTGTGATCTTCATAGAATGGTTTGGGTTGGAAGGGACCTTAAAGATCATCTAGTTCCAACCCTGATTCTATCTCTTTCTGGAACTTGAGCCAGCAGGTTTAAATGTGGATCTGGTTGATACAAGACAGAATATACAGAATACCTTGTGGCCTCTACAGTCATTAAGAGACACTGCAGCAATCAAAACATACAAGCTGAGGAATACAGGGGTGTACAGCCTCATACAGATGCAGGATTTACTAGTATGGTCTAAATATAATACATGAAGTATTATATATTTTCTGGATTATTTTTTATCTAATATAACTGTCGCAAGGAGTGACCTATAAAATGCATGTCTGAAATAGCTGGTGTATAGGAAAGAATGAGGAGTGTGGAGGTATTGGGGGTTTTCAGGCTGGTATCTGCAGCAAAATCAGACTGTCTGAAGTAGTGGGCAAGATCAGATCCGTAAGCAGTAAATGTGACTTGTTTTCATTTGAAACTTAAGTCCATTTTTTATTTCAGGTAGAAGCAAGTTTTATTTCATGATTAGTAGATTGGAAATTGTTAAATTTTTGCATGTCATTACACCATGTGATTGCCTTCTGAGTAGGAGACAAGAAGGTTAGACTGAGCTACGTAGGTCATTAGCTGAAGTTATATTCTTAAGACATGTATTCTGAGCTGAAAGTTTGACAGGGAAAATAGCTTTGTGGGGGTTATTAACAGCAATGAGCCGAACATGTTGCCAGGACTGGGCTAGAGAAGCTAAGAACTACATTTAATTATCAAATCAATGTCAATTAAAATTGAACCCAATCGTTCAATTAATTATATAGGTCATAAAATGAGTGCAGCCAGCAAGCAAATTATCATGTCAATGTAGTAAGATAAGTCAATTCTTTAAGCAAAAAATCAGAAATAACAATTGAGTTTTAAGTCCCAGTTATGGGTGTTTTCCAAAGTAGAGAAATTAAGACAATTGACTGAATCAATTAGTATTCAAAACAAATTACTTTACTTCAAAGTAACCTGCTGCCCTCTTTTAACTCTCCCCTTTCCCCATGGCCTGAATCAGACAGGTGGATTTACCAACTTTTATTTCTCTCTGTGGCTGGCAGTGTCAAACTGGCAAGAAGCTGAGTTTTAAATTCACCTGCTGCATCCGTCACGGGACACTTTAGTTCCAGGCTATTTCCAGGTGCCAAAGTTGCTGTGACACTGCAGGTGTGGTGCTCACCATTGCATCTGTGACTTAGGCTCCAACTCCACGCTGCGCCGGGAGTTGTGAGGTTGGCAATTTGCAGACACAGAGTACCAGAGCTGCTCTGGGCACAGGTAAAGAAGCGAGGCAGGTTTTTAAGATATTTTTATTTTTGTCATTGTTTCTCAAAAGGGAGTATTTGGTGGAGGCAGCTGTGCTTCACTGAGCCAATACTTTACCTTGCCAGTGTTTGAGATCACACTCTCAAATGTTAGACACATAAGGACAGTGTGTTAAGCAGAAGACACAATTTCTGGTTGATCTCATACCAGTGGTGCTGCTGTAGCAAGTGTTGGGATAGTTGTTGTCTTCTGCTTGATTATTGCCCCATTAGACCTATTTAGGGGCAAGCAGAAACACCTGAAGGAGGGTTGACAGGTGACTTAGGTCACAGGAGTGCCAGAAGAGAAAAAGAGAGATGGAGGGAGGCAGAGAACCCAGGTCCCATTTGCTAAAGAATATGTGCAGGATCAGAGTGTTTTACGTTACGTGGAACAGCTTTCACAGGGACATCGAGTGCTTCAAATAATTTATAACTTGCTGGTTGGGGCTGGCTCTTGGAAGGTGGCAGATGTGGTATTTATCAGGAGGAACTTGAACATTTGTTTGCCGTATCCCAGTAGCCCAATGATTAGCTGGGAACAGCACCCCTCTTATGAAGGCAAGGAAAAAATGTTTGTGCCAGAAATTCTAGGGGATGTAAGTCTGGAAGGGTTGTTCTGAAATGACAGGCGTTGGTCTACAACCTGAACACAGGAAGGCAAGTCCAATGGAAACAGAGAGCCAATTTGTGTTTTGTTTTGTTGTGGTTTTTTTTTTTTCTTTTATAGAATCTGGAGCCTAGTCCATGGTTTCCTCGATTATTTATTTAAAAAGAAAAAAAAAAAACAAGGTGGAAATTCCTTGTGTTTTTAGGGGGTTATTCTGCTGCCTTCCCAAATGATGTTACCTTATGCCCTTGAACTGACCATGCATGTTCACGGGCTAAAATCTTAAAAAGAAACAAAGGGACAGGGAACTTCCCCAGTCAACGTGTAGACAGAAACAGTGATTGGAGGAATAATGAAGGGGGAGAAGTTGAATTGTTTTGAAGAATGTGGCCTTTGGAGTTGCAACACAGAGGAAAACAGAATTCTTTGGCCACTGAAACTTATGTTGAAGTTTCTTGTCCTTGAGAAACAGATATTTGGCACACAAGATCTTCTAGCTTTACCTTGACTTCCTGCGGCAAGCTTTTATTTCCTTCATCTTAATGTCTCCCAAGATATTAGTGCGCAGCCAGTCTTGGTCTGCAAGAATAAAATCTTATTCTCACTAAAGCAAGAACACATGGGAGATTGTCTATTTGAACAGTCCCAGTTTTAAAATGAGTATTTCAACCAGTTGCGGAAAACACCACCTAAGTGAAAATGCAAGGGGTTGGGTAAACGTAGAAAGTTTTATGACACTGCTTTCAGTCTCACTGAAAGGAAAAGACTTAAGAGTATATGATTTTAACATTCAGTATAAAGCTTTGACATGTCCTCAGGTATAACTGATGATCATCAACCAACTTCTCCATTTATTCAACTCACCCTAAAAGCAGTTGATGTTTTGGAACTGCATCATCAACAACCATTCATCAAACCTTATTTTATAGAATCTGGAGCCTAGTCCATGGTTTCCTCGATTATTTATTTAAAAAGAAAAAAAAAAAACAAGGTGGAAATTCCTTGTGTTTTTAGGGGGTTATTCTGCTGCCTTCCCAAATGATGTTACCTTATGCCCTTGAACTGACCATGCATGTTCACGGGCTAAAATCTTAAAAAGAAACAAAGGGACAGGGAACTTCCCCAGTCAACGTGTAGACAGAAACAGTGATTGGAGGAATAATGAAGGGGGAGAAGTTGAATTGTTTTGAAGAATGTGGCCTTTGGAGTTGCAACACAGAGGAAAACAGAATTCTTTGGCCACTGAAACTTATGTTGAAGTTTCTTGTCCTTGAGAAACAGATATTTGGCACACAAGATCTTCTAGCTTTACCTTGACTTCCTGCGGCAAGCTTTTATTTCCTTCATCTTAATGTCTCCCAAGATATTAGTGCGCAGCCAGTCTTGGTCTGCAAGAATAAAATCTTATTCTCACTAAAGCAAGAACACATGGGAGATTGTCTATTTGAACAGTCCCAGTTTTAAAATGAGTATTTCAACCAGTTGCGGAAAACACCACCTAAGTGAAAATGCAAGGGGTTGGGTAAACGTAGAAAGTTTTATGACACTGCTTTCAGTCTCACTGAAAGGAAAAGACTTAAGAGTATATGATTTTAACATTCAGTATAAAGCTTTGACATGTCCTCAGGTATAACTGATGATCATCAACCAACTTCTCCATTTATTCAACTCACCCTAAAAGCAGTTGATGTTTTGGAACTGCATCATCAACAACCATTCATCAAACCTTATGTCAGGACCAGCCATGATAGATCAACCATGAGAAACAGCATGGCTTATCCCCAGGAATTTCTTCATCTAAACAGAAGGAGAATGATTTTACATCTCCTTGCTATGTATTCAACCCAAATGAAAGAGGGTTATTGAGATTGGATCGGTGTTCACAGACAGTATCTCAAAAGTCTTATAAGATACTCAGTTACAAAGCACGCAGTTAAATGAAGAAGTCACAGTTGCCATTGAAATCGGTATTTGATAAACAACAATAGGGAAGGTGCCAGTTTAATATTATACTTCAAACAAAGAAAAAAGTCACTGTTGTTTAATGTGTTAGATTATGCTTTATATCTCTCACTGTAGTGTTCAAAACAGCATCAGGATGCTTTTTTTTTTTTCAGCTGGAGTTGCTCTCCATTGCAAAATCTACAATTGAATTCAAAATTATGAAATTCATTTTAAAAATGACCAAGCAAAGCAAAAATTCCATTTTCAAATGTGAACTAAGTATTATCACAAAAGGTGTTTTATTTAGCGGTCTGAGATACCGTCTCAGAGCACAGATCCTACTGACCCAATTCTTTTCCCATTTCCTACCCAGTTTCTTTATAAATACTGTGGAGAGCCTCGATCAGCTGTATTAAGCATTCCTTCTCTTGTAATCTGACATCATAAACTCTTATTGAATACAATATTTTTTGACCATTCAGAGCTAAACCTCTCCCCTTCTCAGGCTATCAGGTCTTGTTGCAGGGCAGTAGGTCCCCTGTTCATCTTCAGGCCCTGTGATTCTTACAGAATCACAACTATTGGTTTTTTTAGCACAAGGGACACCCCAGGCCTGCATTTGGAAGCATCACACCGTGTAGGCACGTTTCCCCGGCAACACTGTCTTTATTTTAATTTGTATCCTCAGAAAAGAAGGAGGCTGCCATCCATCCACCCACTTACAATTCCCTCTAGACATTCTGTCCTTTTATTTTTGACATTATTTATCTAGTAGGCTTTTCCCACTTTGAGAAAAGCACCAGAGCAGTTAGCATGTGCTTTGTTGCGACATCCTTATTTCCTAATTTACATGCAGCTTCCTAGACCATTCACTTCATTAAGGAAACCGTAATAAGAGTCACTGAGCAGTGACTCTTATTGGTCCAGGCAATGCAAAGAGAGCAGATTATTTTGTTCTCCAGGAAGGGTAACAACAGCAACACACTGGGCTTCATTCTCTTGGATAGCTCATGGTGCCAGATTGTGCCTAGCACTGTTGTTGTCTAAATGCACTGGTTACAGAAGTCATTGGGTCAAATCAATTTCTGCTGTTTTCTCAATGACGTTGCTGGAGTTAGAATAGGGAAAATTCATTTTGGCTATGTTTTCTCCAAACAGAAGGCAGGGAGCTCTGCTTGATTGCTTCTTTCTTTATTTTATTGTCAAACTGTAGTCAGTACGAGGTTAACCTGCATGCAGGTTTCATCTTACCCAACTCCCTCTTCTCCGTGCAAAAATCCCTTTTTTTCACTAGTTTTTCATAATTGGATAAGCGAAGCGCATTATTTCTTTCATGGTGAAAATAAGGCTGCTTTAAAAAATACTTGTTAATGGTAATTTGATATTGAAGTTACTTCAGCACACTGCCTTTCAGAGTCGCAACGAAGATCATGGACTAGCAGCATCATTGTCGTGTGCCAAGACCTCAGCAAGTGACTGGAACCTGTCAGGCTACACCGTAAAGTGAATATGTTGTGAGTTTTTTTTAATGTAAAATCAGCAGAAATTGTGTACACAAACATGTTTCTTGGGTAGAACAGAGGATGTTTTAAAATATTTTTCAATTGATAGCTTGGATTTTGGAAATATATCCAATATACTCTCTAGAGTTTGTTTTTGAAATTTTATTATGCATCATGCAGCTTTAATACAGTCTTTATTGGCTTCTTTAATGTTGTACTCATATATCTTATTGCATTTCATCATAGATGAATTGGATTTTAATTTTACAGCTCTCCTCATTCTTCCATTAAACACTGTCTTCTTTAGACACTGTATTGCTGGCCAGGAATATGTATGATAATTTTGTCAACAGAAATAAAAAGATTTAAATTGCATACAATTACTTTTCCTGTCTCGGGACTATTCATCCAACTAAATCACAGAATGCTATGGAGTTGGAAGGGACCTCTGGAGATCATCTAGTCCAACCCCCCTGCCAAAGCAGGTCTGCCTAGAGCAGGTTGCACAGGAATGTGTCTGGGTGGGTTTTGAATGTCTCCAGAGATGGAGGCTCCACCACCTCTCTGGGCAGCCTATTCCAGTGCTCTGCCACCCTCAAAGTGAAGAAGTTCCTCTGATTCACTGGTATCTTTTTTTTTTTTT
>NW_015091087.1:804867-816033 GCF_001431845.1 Calidris pugnax | reverse complement strand
TCATGGGGCACCACTGAAAAAAGTCCAGCCCCATCCTCTTGACACCTACCCATGATGTATTTATAGGTGTTGGTCAGGTCCCCTCTCAGCCTTCTCTTCTCCAGACTAAAAAGACCCAAGTCCCTCAGCCTTTCCTCGTAAGATGGATATTCTAGTCTCCTAATCATCTTCGAGAAATAAAAAGATTTAAATTGCATACAATTACTTTTCCTGTCTCGGGACTATTCATCCAACTAAATCACAGAATGCTATGGAGTTGGAAGGGACCTCTGGAGATCATCTAGTCCAACCCCCCTGCCAAAGCAGGTCTGCCTAGAACAGGTTGCACAGGAATGTGTCTGGGTGGGTTTTGAATGTCTCCAGAGATGGAGACTCCACCACCTCTCTGGGCAGCCTGTTCCAGTGCTCTGCCACCCTCAAAGTAAAGAAGTTCCTCCTCATGTTTAGATGGAACTTCCTACGTTCAAGTTTGTGCCCATTTCCTCTTGTCCTGTCATGGGGCACCACTGAAAAAAGACCAGCCCCATCCTCTTGACACCTACCCATGATGTATTTATAGGTGTTGGTCAGGTCCCCTCTCAGCCTTCTCTTCTCCAGACTAAAAAGACCCAAGTCCCTCAGCCTTTCCTCGTAAGATGGATATTCTAGTCTCCTAATCATCTTCGAAGCCCTTTGCTGTACCCTCTCCAGCAGCTCCCTGTCCTTCTTGAACTGCAAGCACAACTTGCTCTCCAGTTTCATATGACTGCATGAGAGTCATATACCTCTAACCATCTCAAATCCCTGAAGTTAGCAGTGATAAACCAAACAGGATTCACTGGTTATTGCACCGTATCTTTTTTTTTTTTTTTTTTTTGATGCGATTGGCCTTCTGTGCTGCAGCTGCACACTGCCTGCTCATGTCCAGCTTCTCATCCATCAGCACCCCCAAGTCCCTTTCCTCAGGGCTGCTTTCTAATACCTCACCCCCTAGCCTGTACTGATGGTGAGGATTGTTCCAGCCCAGGTGCAGAACCTTGCATTTGCTCTTGTTGAACCTCATGAGGTTCACCTGGGCCCACCTCTCCAGCCTGTCCAGGTCCTTTTGGATGACATCCCATCCCTCTGGTGTATCGATACCACACAGCTTGGTATCGTCCGCAAACTTGCTGATGGTGCCTTTAATCCCCCTGTCTATATCATTGATAAAAATGTTAAACAGTATTGGCCCCAGCCAATAATAAGTGACGAGATGCAGTCCCAGTGTGTCATCTCTGCTAAAACCTTTCCCCGGTGAGATGTATTTGGGAGGAGGTGGCTGACTTAACTGTTGACGGGGCTGCCTCTTTTCTTTCTGAGTTTTGGCTTTTCCTCCTTCTTTAGCATCAGTGTTTCCAGGTAAATGTCTAAATACTCTGCTAGTTTCTACATGTGGTGTCTTACAGCAAATGGTACTGTGGAGGAAGGTCTGTCTTCTCTGGTTGCTTGTAGACAAGAACGCTAGAGAGGTTGCAGCCTCTACCTTTTTCTGGCAGTAGGACCAAGACAGTCAGGTACTAAGTTTTACAGAATATGAAGGGTAGAGTGCTCCTCTGCCAAGTGAGAAATTGTTTTTTTCTGTGGATAGTCACTCTGAGAGTCCTGGCTTTCTACTCCATTCTTCATCATTATTTCTCTCAACTCATGCTTATCCTCTCTCATTTTTTTCCCTGTCTTTTTTTGGCTTTGGAATAATTCCTTCTTTATTTCAGAGACTCCAGAGCCAGCAGAAAGTGCAGCAGTTGCCCTTTAAGACAAGATGCATTCTCAAGATGTGATACTATAAAAGGGAAAAGAAAGCTCACCTCACTGCATCTCACACAGGCTGTTGCTAGCTTTGGGGGATGTTCATGTGTGTAACTGTCACAGGGAAGAACTGCTCAGTTCATGTAGTTTAAAACCAACTCTAGACTGAGGAGGTTTATTGACTTTGGGGGATGTTCATGTGTGTAACTGTCATAGGGAAGAACTGCTCAGTTCACAGAGTTTAAAACCAACTCAAGACTGAGGAGGTTTATTGATTTCATTAGCGGCACATAATTAACCAGCAATCAGTGAATAATATATTCAAGATCAGTACCAACAGATAAATGACAGCACTAGACACTCACAGTTAATGAACTCCTACAAATTTTTTAACACCCTCAGGTTGCAGCCTCTACCTTTTTCTGGCAGTAGGACCGAGACAGTCAGGTACTAAGTTTTACAGAATATGAAGGGTAGAGCACTCCTCTGCCAAGTCAGAAATTGTTTTTTTCTGTGGATAGTCACTCTGAGAGTCCTGGCTTTCTACTCCATTCTTCATCATTATTTCTCTCAACTCATGCTTATCCTCTCTCATTTTTTTCCCTGTCTTTTTTTGGCTTTGGAATAATTCCTTCTTTATTTCAGAGACTCCAGAGCCAGCAGAAAGTGCAGCAGTTGCCCTTTAAGACAAGATGCATTCTCAAGATGTGTTACTATAAAAGGGAAAAGAAAGCTCACCTCACTGCATCTCACACAGGCTGTTGCTAGCTTTGGGGGATGTTCATGTGTGTAACTGTCACAGGGAAGAACTGCTCAGTTCATGTAGTTTAAAACCAACTCTAGACTGAGGAGGTTTATTGATTCATTAGCGGCACATAATTAACCAGCAATCAGTGAATAATATATTCAAGATCAGTACCAACAGATAAATGACAGCACTAGACACTCACAGTTAATGAACTCCTGCAAATTTTTTAACACCCTCCTGTAACTAATTCCCAGAAGTTCAAATCCTGCACAGGGAGTGACAAGTGGCCACCTCCCTCTCCTGTAACTAATTCCCAGAAGTTCAAATCCCGCACAGGGAGTGACAAGTGCCCACCCCCCTCTCCTGGCTGTGGGGCTCTCCTCCTTGCCTGCTTCTTCTTTGGGGGATGTGGTGGCTGTATGTGATCCCCCACTGCTCCCAACACCTCCTGGATCTCCACACCACTGAGGAAGCCCCATGGGGCCACAGGCACGGGGTCCCTCTGCACTGCACCTACTGAGTGACCCTGCTGGGTGCTGGCTGTGTCCTCCATCCCACATGGATGCTGCACCCTCTGTGCTTGGCAGGGCTGCCCCTGGCATTGCCAAACCCTGCTCTGCTCCCATCTGCAGGGCACTACCCTCTGTTACAAATTTTGGTGTGTCTTCTGTAGTTTTCAAACTCACTCCTTTGTTTCAAAAGACTCTGTTTCCCTGGTTACTGTTAAATCCTGCTGGTGGTCATCCTCCTCTCCAACAGCACCAGTTTGAGCAAACACCCTCCCTGGCTGTGGGGCTCTCCTCCTTGCCTGCTTCTTCTTTGGGGGATGTGGTGGCTGTATGTGATCCCCCACTGCTCCCAACACCTCCTGGATCTCCACACCACTGAGGAAGCCCCATGGGGCCACAGGCACGGGGTCCCTCTGCACTGCACCTACTGAGTGACCCTGCTGGGTGCTGGCTGTGTCCTCCATCCCACATGGATGCTGCACCCTCTGTGCTTGGCAGGGCTGCCCCTGGCATTGCCAAACCCTGCTCTGCTCCCATCTGCAGGGCACTACCCTCTGTTACAAATTTTGGTGTGTCTTCTGTAGTTTTCAAACTCACTCCTTTGTTTCAAAAGACTCTGTTTCCCTGGTTACTGTTAAATCCTGCTGGTGGTCATCCTCCTCTCCAACAGCACCAGTTTGAGCAAACACCCTCTCAGATGGTTTCTGGTGCTCTGCTCACATAGGCTGGTGGCACTCATGTTCCTGTCTTACCAGGCCATTTAGCCAAGGGTGGTACACAAGCGCAATCCCCCACACAACGTTTTGTTGGCAGGAAATACTTACAAAGAGGAGAAAGTAAAGACAGATGAGGGATAGAAGCTACAAAATTCCTGCCACCACACTGTCGTTCTCCCTCATTTGTCTTGTCTGGCCACTGTGTCATATCATGGTAACTCTTTTTCTAGACATTTATGTCTAACACTGGGTCTGGATCTTTGACTGGAAACTTTGGCTCCTGTTGGGCTCAGCAGGGGCTCAGCAACATGCAGTCCCCAGAGCAAAGAACAAAGTGAGCAGAAGGGTTCTTTCATGTAGTCCTCCCCCAGGCAGGGAGAGCCCTCTCAATTCAAGGTTTGGTCTACATGGAGCAGCTAAGCTCAAGAAGATAATGTATAAATAGGGTGTTAATGGAGCCAAATTCTCTAAGAGATGTCTTGTCTGGCCGCTGTGCCATATTATGGTAACTCTTTTTCTAGACATTTATGTCTAACACTGGGTCTGGATCTTTGACTGGAAACTTTGGCTCCTGTTGGGCTCAGCAGGGGCTCAGCAACATGCAGTCCCCAGAGCAAAGAACAAAGTGAGCAGAAGGGTTCTTTCATGTAGTCCTCCCCCAGGCAGGGAGAGCCCTCTCAATTCAAGGTTTGGTCTACATGGAGCAACTAAGTTCAAGAAGATAATGTATAAATAGGGTGTTAATGGAGCCAAATTCTCTAAGAGAGAGTCCTTAATTCTATGCCCATAACAAAAGCAACTGTGCATCTGCAAACAGACTTTTGGGAAGGGACAACAATTTTAAAAACTACATTCAAATTCATTTGAGGAGGAGATTAAAAGCTTTAAAAAGACATTCATCTGCAAAACTGAGAGTCCCCTCCAGAGGAAGGCCTGCCTTTTGTTTGCCAGTGACTCTTCTGGCCAGCTGCTTATGGGCAGAGCAGGCAGATCTTTTGTGATCCACCTTAGGGAAGGGACATCTTTGCTGTGTGCACAAAGGGGCTCTGGGACTCAGGTGTGGAGAGAAACAGCTGCTGAGGGCGAGACACACTTCTCAGGGGAGGTTACAGGGGAGGCATCACTACCGACAGGCAGGTTTGGACCCAAATCCAAATAGAATAAACACTCAGTATCAACAGCTCTTAGTTTGTTGTTGTTTGCCAGTCTGGTCTGATCCCTTATACTTGGGAGTGGCCATTTCCATGAAACTTACAGTTCCAATATTTTCAGGCCAAAAACATACTTTAAAAGCTGAAAAGTTTTTGCTTTTTGCTACAGTGAAGCTTTTGCCAAATGATATAATCTAACGGGATAAGAAAATACTCAGGCCTGTGCATGTCCAGGCATAACCACTTTGGCTAAAGAGCAGGATAAGAGTTAGCTCAAGTCTTACAGCTGACAGGAGCCAGAAGACATACAAGACTTCATACAAATGAAGGGAATGTAAGGGAAGCAATCAGTTCATTTTCAATGCCAGTAAAATTCTGTATAAATACATTCAACCTGAAACAAAGTGAGAAAATTGATTGCTTTCATATTAAATGAGTCAAATTACTTAACAAGAAAAATACAGGTATCTATCTGCAGCAATAATTTTAAGTGACAGTGTTTGAGTACTTGCTCATTTTGAATGGCACTCAACTTAGATCTCTGACAGGAGGTAAGGGCTTCTAAATATGGCTAAGGGAAGCAACGCTTTAGGTTAAAGTCCATGCTCCTCGCTCAGTGACAAGTGTGTAACTTGAGGAGTCCAGAGACCTGAGCTCCCAGTTATTTACGCACTGAGCTTCATAGGGTTACAGGGGAGGCATCACTACCGACAGGCAGGTTTGGACCCAAATCCAAATAGAATAAACACTCAGTATCAACAGCTCTTAGTTTGTTGTTGTTTGCCAGTCTGGTCTGATCCCTTATACTTGGGAGTGGCCATTTCCATGAAACTTACAGTTCCAATATTTTCAGGCCAAAAACATACTTTAAAAGCTGAAAAGTTTTTGCTTTTTGCTACAGTGAAGCTTTTGCCAAATGATATAATCTAACGGGATAAGAAAATACTCAGGCCTGTGCATGTCCAGGCATAACCACTTTGGCTAAAGAGCAGGATAAGAGTTAGCTCAAGTCTTACAGCTGACAGGAGCCAGAAGACATACAAGACTTCATACAAATGAAGGGAATGTAAGGGAAGCAATCAGTTCATTTTCAATGCCAGTAAAATTCTGTATAAATACATTCAACCTGAAACAAAGTGAGAAAATTGATTGCTTTCATATTAAATGAGTCAATAGAAGACATACAAGACTTCATACAAATGAAGGGAATGTAAGGGAAGCAATCAGTTCATTTTCAATGCCAGTAAAATTCTGTATAAATACATTCAACCTGAAACAAAGTGAGAAAATTGATTGCTTTCATATTAAATGAGTCAAATTACTTAACAAGAAAAATACAGGTATCTGCAGCAATAATTTTAAGTGACAGTGTTTGAGTACTTGCTCATTTTGAACGGTACTCAACTTAGATCTCTGACAGGAGGTAAGGGCTTCTAAATATGGCTAAGGGAAGCAACGCTTTAGGTTAAAGTCCATGCTCCTCGAAGTGTGTAACTTGAGGAGTGCAGAGACCTGAGCTCCCAGTTATTTACACGCTGAGCTTCATAAATGGGTTGGTTTTTGTGTATGGTCTTAAAGACAGGCAGGTAATGAGCAGGGTTGGGTGGGTCATATGATACTGAGATGGATTAATGGTGTCTGGTGGTTTCTTCTCTCTGGCTGGTGGGTTTAGAGTGGTGTTTGAAGAAACTTGGTTAGGTAGTAAAAACTGTATGGGATCGGTTGTCCCTGTAGCCAGCTCTTGGTGAGACAAACATTTATTTGAACACATTGTCTTCACATATACTAATGGAGATTTAGGATTTGGGTAGCTGCCAAAAATCTGAAACGTGGTATACATGTTAGCTCACATCCTTAACTCTAGCAATGAGTGTAAGGTATCCGTTACCACAGACTGTGATACTCCTTCTACAAACACAAAATTATGATTTACGTATAACTACGCTCAAAGAAAATTAAAGCTACAAATTAAATCATTCAGATTCAAAAGGCATGGATGAATGAGTGTCAGCATTATAATCCAGCCACTAAAATCAGATCTGTGCAGCTGGTGATGCTGTATGTGCCAGCCACTCCAATATTTGACTGGGAGACCACCTGGAAATTTTTGGTAGGGCACAAGCTAAGAAGCCAGGAACGAATCGTTCTGGACAAATCCTTGATGAAAGCACAGATATTAATTGAGTTATCCCACCGTCTGCCTAAGCAGAACAGCATACTGCTTCCCTGTCCAACTGGGGAAACACCAAATAAAATTAAGCCAAGTGAAAGTTCCAGATTGAAGACCTTTTCAAATGCCTTGAAGTGTAGTAATTATAATGAACTTCCATCCCACTGTAGCCTGATATAGCCCATTACCACAGTACTGTTTCCATATAGCCCAAGCTGGTAGGTGCAAATGGCTTAATTCTGGAAAGATTTCCACTTTTCTTGCTGAACGTAGCAGGCATAAAATAACATTTAGCTTAGAAATTAGCCAAGAAAATACCCAAAAGAATACAAACATTCAGATTCCTGGTCTAGTTCCCTAACTTCGCCATTCCATTTTGATGCTCTTGGTTAGCTTCTTGTCTTTGAACTCCTACCCTATGGGGCACGGTTTTACTGATCCCCTTGAAATCTTTACTTGCTGCCCTACTCAGCTTCAAGACCATGGCTTTATAGCTGTAAAGTATAGCAATCCAACTACAAACAAAAGCATAAAATTAACTATTCTGTACTTGTTTGGCATGCTGACAACCAAATCAGCACCTATACTAGATGTCAATTTTACAAAAGTGTGGTGTGTGCTGGTAAAGCAAAGTTTGGGCCCACGGTCTTGAGTGCTGAGTGGAGCCTTGCCCATGTGAAAACAAAAACGAGACAATCTCTCACTCTTTGGACCACCTCCCTGTGCTGGAAAGGTAAATGAGTGTTGACTAAAACCACATTAAACACAGCCTTGTATTCAGCATAAGTAGGCACCGTTGTGTTTAATAGAAGACAAGTACGGGGAGATGTCTGCAGGCTTTATGGCAGGTTTGCCTAATAAGTGACCTGCAGTTTCTGCAGCTTTTCTCATCTCTCCAAACAGGTTTTGGGTTAGGTATAGAAAGCCCTCAGAGCAGGATAAGGCTTTATATCAAGAACTGCCGAGCTGCAGAGGGTGAGAGGTGTGCGGAGCAGAAGCATCCAGTTGGGATGCACTCGGGATGGTGACGTTTTGCCAACTCTGTCCTCGTTGCCTGTGATAGCCCGCTGATTCCATTGCAGAGATCATTTACCAAAAGGAAGCCAGTCCTTCACCCTTACGTCTGTTGAAGCCAAATTTTCTTCTTGTTCTTCATTTATCAATCACAGCATGTTTTATTCTAAAATTATGGGTGCCATAATATTGCCGTTGCTAAATATATGCCAAGCCTCCTGACTCACCATAGAAAATCCTCTTGTTTCTCATTGACCTCCCACCAAAGCTTCATTTTTATCTCATTTGTGAATCACTGTGGGCACTGAAACTCTTAACTTATTTCTCTCTGTGCACGCAGGAAGCCTGGGACCTTAAAGCAGGAATTTCATTTGTGCAGAAAAAGTATGGCTCAGTAACGTGGCTTGGTGTTAATATATCCATTGGCAGAACTGCGGCTTAGCTAACACCTACAAAATGAAAAGTACAAATGTAGCAAAGAAAGTTCTGATTTAAAGAAGGCAAATGTGTTCATAATATGACACACTCATCCATTTGAAACATTACTTTAAGCACTTTTCCTCATTCTTCCCTCATATTGCACAGTCACTGATAAAATACTATTTTCAGTTTGGTAATAAGTTGTACTGATTTTTTTAATGGAAATTGTATGACTTAATTTTTATCTCATCTTTAAGTGTAAGCCTCACTTGAAGCAAATCTGTAACTCTGCAGGCTTCATGGGACCAACAGGAAGGCAAAATTTGCTTAAGGAAAGCACAGAGTACATTAAGAGTACTTGCTGGGAAAGGGTGAAATATAGCAGCAGAACCTTTATTGTGCATGAGAAGGAAGAAGGAAAGGTTGAGGTAGCATCCTGTATTTTACACTAGGAAGGAATAAATTTCACCCACTCTAATGATCACACACCTCTTTCCCTACGCTATTGCAAAACAATTTTCACTCCTAAACTCAGACATGTTTAAATACTTTGAAAGGGGCTATTATTTGACAGGCTGTGTGGGACAGAAGTGGGAATTTAGGCAGATAATGAGTAGTCTGAGAAAGAAAGCAGCAGACCGTTCCTTTCTTACCAGACAGGGAAAGCCAGAGAACCACTTCCCCCTACAGTGAATAATCACTAGCAACTTGGTAACCAATTAATATCATTCTACTTGACATGTAGCAAATAATTAGGATTTTAAAGTATTAGTATCTAATATGCTAGTATTCAAAAAGATAGTAACAAACACTGACTCTAGAATGGCTCTCTAAGATCCCATGTTTCTACAGCACAGGAGTGATTTGGGTGCAAAATCTGCAACAAGTGTGGCAACAGAAACACTGTTGGTGAACGATAATTATCAGTTTGGTTAAAGGAAAGTGACAAAAGACAGAAGGAAGACAGTTAATATGAAAGTGGGGAATCCTTCAGAGTATCTTTAGCTTCTACCATTTTACTGTCTGTGTCTGATGAGCCCAGCTCACACTAGCGGGGCTCTGCTTTCACGTTTCTGTGACCACGTTGGCTTAAACGAAAGTACACCAAACAGGAAACTGCTTTTTGCTGCCATCAAAAATAAAAGGCCATCTTCCTTTTCTGAGAAAATTTAACAAACGCTTTTATTCCAGGATTGCATGGGCTTGGACAGAAAGGAGTGTCAATGTAGAAAATGGGTATGGACTTCCTGGAACCCTGCATCTCCTTGTTGCTGAAAGCCTGGGAGGATTTGCTATGAGAAACCATCATCACAAAGCTGGCTGCAATCTGCCTTAGCTCCCACAAAGGGTAAAATTTCTACAGTCAGAGGGAATAATTTCTTTGAATACTATCCTGTCTTGAAAATCCCATTTCCAGCCAAGACGAGTGAGCACCTGGCAGCTGAGTGCCTGCTATGGCAATATATGACCTCTCCTGACAGCTCCCCATCCAGATTATTGCACCCAAAGGGCTGTGATGAGGCAAAGACCGCCACCTCTCCCAGGGGAAGGAACAAAGGGTGATCTAATGGTGCTGGCGTGACTCAGCTGCTCCTGCGCCCCTTTAGGGACTCAGGACACACATTTGTGGAGCTGATGAAGTCACTTGAAGTCTGGCTCCCCTTTTTTCCTCTCTGTGAGAAAGCAGGTGCGTCTCCTTGCTGGCTGCTCTGAGGTGCTGAGATGCTCCCACCAGGAGCAGTCCTGCTGTCATCCTTTTAGCGTGCAGCGCAGCCACTGGGGGACATTATGAGGCGAGGTGGGCTGCTGTGCCAATAATGACCTTCTGCAGCTTTTTATGTCTTATATCCCTCATGGAGCCATTGCCTCCCAAACATCTCTACTACTTATGTGAGAAGTTGGACAACTGGATATGTATTTGCATCAGCAGACCCAAAGTCTATAAAAAAGGGGTTGGGAGAACTCTTGCCTTTTTCTGTTTCAGATCTGATTAGAAAGCATAGCCCTTAGAACTAGCACAGAGAAAACCAGGAAGAATTTTCCAAAGTCAAAACGAACTGTTAAATCAAGAGGAATAGAGAACCACCTTTCAGTTATGAGCAGGTCTATGCCTTGTCTAGAGCCATACCTACTGTGAAATTAAATAAGAGGTGGGTGGCTTCCCTTATTTCACGGGATGGTAAATGTAATAAGATGGGCCAGGACTTGTTTGATATGGAAGTTCACATCCTTTCTAATTAGGAGGCAAACTTTATTTCCCAAGCTGCCACGAGGAAAAATATTTTCCAGAGATGCAGGAAGCCCTGCTGCAGAACTGAATATTCTGTTTAAAATGAAAACCCCAGCAGCTCCGTTGCTTCTGGTCCCACAGCCTCTGCTTTCTCCTTCCCTCCCCTCCCTCCTGCCCTTCTGCCACCTCTTCTACAAAACCAGCTCGGACGGAGCTTCCCAAAGGGGTTGCCGGAGGCAGGACCCCGGGGAACCGATCGTGCCGCAGGCCAGGGGTGTTTCTCGGTCACGGCGGGCCGGGCTGGGGCGGCGGGGAGCGGCGGGAGCGGGAGCGATGCGCGGGTCTGGCGGGTCGGGGGGCTGTGGGAGCAGGAGAGATGCGCGGGTCTGGGGTCGGCGTGAGCAGGAATGATGCGTGGGTCCGGCGGGTGGGGGGGCTGTGGGA
>NW_015091087.1:771055-804524 GCF_001431845.1 Calidris pugnax | reverse complement strand
CCCCGCCATGCCCCCGCCGCCGCCCGCCCTGCCCTGGCTGCTGGCCGCCTGCTGCCTCTGCGCCCTCCCGCGGGGCTCAGGTACGTCCCGCCCCCGGCACGGGGAGGGGTGGGACACACACACACACAAAGCGAACCCCCCAAACCTTGGACAGGGTCGCCACCCCTGGAGGGGGCCCGGCGGGGCTGGGCTCCGCGGCTCCCCGCTGCATCTCGGCACAACCGTGTCCCCCCCAACCCCCCCTCCCCGCTGTGTCCCCACAGGGTTCCCCCAGCCTTTCTGGCGCTCCAGGGACGGCGTGGACCTGCCCAAAAGCCAGGTATGTCCCCTTTGCCTTCCCCGGCAGCCCCATGGAAAGCGGGACGGGGGGGAGGTGTAGGGCAGAGCCGGTCCAGCCCGGGGCTGGCGGCGGGAGGTGGGAAAACCGGCCAGGGAAACGAGGTAGGAAATTGGGAACCGACATGGAATTGTGCTGTGGAACCCCCCGGGTGGGTGGTAAAGAGGGTAGGGAGGCTGGAGCCCTTTGCTGCGTGGGGAGGTGGATGGAACAGGAGGGATGTGATCCAGAATAGGATCCCGGGCTCAGCAAACGCCCGGCGGGCTAATGACCAGCCGCTCCTGGCTCAAATGCAGGTCCCAAGGTGTGAAAGCCCCTCTGTTAATGTCTGATCTTTACTTTTCAAAGCAACTGGCGCTGTGTTTCAGTCAGTGGATGGAACTGTCGAATCAACCCCAGGTAAATCGACTTTGGTGGTCTGTTTGATCTGCTGGGACTCCCTTTCAGCCCTACTAATTGCTGCGTGTAACCCTCAGCAGCGGTGGCTGCAGGTGGTAGAGCCTCCTCCGGCAAGCTGGCAGCTCTGGAGAGCAGAGCAAGTTTGCTGGTGTATGTGTTCTCCCCCCTGCAGAGCTAACTGGGTCCTAGACAAAGGAAAAAATGTGCTTTTCTTCCCATCACAGTGGTGGCACTGAAGGAAGAAGCGCTGGTCGGTGCAATGGGGTGCAGTGGAAGGGTCCTGCCTGGTCCCGGTGGGTGGATGGTGCTCAGAGGAGCGGAGAGCGATGGGGAGGTTTCACAGCTTGCTTCTGCTGTGCTGTCTGCCCCAGAGCTTGCAAATACTTTAGACTACTGAGTAAATTTGAAAGACCAGCCTCGCTGCATTTTATACCGAGCCCAAGGGTCATTTTCATTTTCAAAGCGGAGAGAAAATCTTTAGAGGATCAGCAATTACCTGGAAATTTTCAGCATTTTGTGCTGATTTTTTTTTTTTTTGGAAATCTTTCGGTTTTGTAAACCAAGACTGGTGGAAAATAGTTCCCAGAGCCAGTGCTCAGGTGTCTTCCATTTAACTTCCTTTGGAGCTGTTGTCTAATGTGGTTGCATACATCAGCAAATCCTTGCCTTGTGGCAGTGAGAATGGGACAATGTATTTCAGTATATGGCTAAAGATTATAGACTGAAATGCTTACAGATGAGATTGAGTCTAGATTAAATACGCCAAAATCCACACCTATTTGTAGAACACTTAGCAGATGTATTTTAAATGGAAGAGGCAAATTTAGGTCTCTTTATTGCACGAGACTGTATTGTAGTCATTAGTAGTATCGTGTGTATTGTCCTCATGCAAAATACTAGTCTTTCAGGTCCTGGTAGCTTCACCAAGTCTCACCCTGCTCTGAGTGGTTTTAGTGGAACCACGTTCAATTTCTGTTGCTCTGGGGTCAGTACCAAGCCTGTGCTCTCTCAAACCGTGCACTCCACATCCCCTCAGCAAATGTATTAAAGTACTCTTTGGCTTTGCAGATCTCCAGCACTGTTTTGGATCTTTGTTATTCCATATTCAACAGCATGCATACAAATGAGGTAAGGTGTAATTGCTTCTTTTACTTCAAAGCGTCCCCTCCCTCCTTAAACTTAAAAAACAGCCCCTCCAGAACCAACTTTTTGATGTTTCTCTCCAAACAGTAATGTATAATCTAATATCATGCTTAGGAGATGTATACAAAATATTAAAGTATATAAAGTATATAAAATATTTTTTTTCTCCTTAGTAGTTTGCTGGTAATTCTTAACTCCACTAAAATATATATCAAAGTGCTGGTTTTTTACCAATTCAGAGCTCAAGAACCAAAACATCCGCTTGCAGATTGGGGTCAGTATTTTAACCTGACCCTCACTTTTGAATAATAGAGGGTTAAATATGCTAAAAATACATGCAACTTTGGATCAACAGCCTACTGAGTGGTTCATGCTGAACATGGAGGCATGTGAGTTGCTTTACTGATCTTAATATTCTACCTGAGCTTGGGTTTTTTTGTATATCTGAGTCAGGTCCAAAAGATTAAGTTGAGGCATTACTGAGTATAGCTCTTCCTCACTGGTGCAGTCATATTAGGACTTAACTCAATGTCAGTTCTGCTTTATGTCACTTTCCTTTATTATCACTAGTTTATTAAGAGCCTTTCTCATAATATCCACTCAGCCCCTGGGTATGTTAAAAAGGCCAATTTACTTATGGAGTTTGAGTCCTCTCTTTTTTGAAATCATGACTAGAAGCTTCAAGACAATAATAGAATGTATTTTGACATGTATTTCAATATCTCCTCCTGCCAGTGTCTTTAGCTTATTATAATTCCAAGCATGCTTTCCTAAAGATGCCATGAAACTCTACAATACAGAAGTTGAGTCTATAAAAAATTCTAGCATTTCAGTCTTAAATGTCTTTAAAGGCTTTCAGATTTTAAAAAGTCTTTAATGATTCCTATACTTCTGCAGTTTAGCTAATGAGGGGACATCAAAAAACATCAGGTAACTCTGGAATGGAGCCCTATTCCTGGTCACTACTTCAGTTACTAACTTTGCAAAAAAAAGTCACCCTCTGATAACTGTCCTCAAGATTGGGAGCTGGATGTCATACAATATCCTTTCAAGAGACATGACTAATATCAGCTACATATCTGCAATATGATTTCTCACTGTGGTCTGATTAAGTGGTAGATCAAATCTAAAGGTGAGATATAGAAAAAAGAGCTATGCAAAAAGTACGGATTTTTTTACCCATCTGGGCAAATCTCTTCTAACGTGAAGTTATACTTTCTTAGCCCATGAGGAATCTTGAGAAGACACTACAAACACAAGTCTGTATGTAATACACCCAATGAAACAGTTACAAAATCCTACTGATTTGAGCTGGACTTCAGCTTCTGCATGATCCCATATTTGTGTGGATTTCTAAAAAAATTTTGATTCAGTCACAGTTACAGATTGTGTAAAGAACATAGATGGTGTTTCAAGAGAAGGAGTGATGCCTCAGCACTATAAAAGGCAAAGTCATTGGCAATTTTAGCATTAATGGGACTTGAACTCCATCTGGAGAACTTAAAATCATTTGGGAGAGCTAACAGATTACTTGGTTTCAATGTCTGATCTTTGGGTAAATTTTGCAGGTGGCACTTTCAAAGGAATCAAAAAGGACTAAATATCTAAACCCAGAAACATCACAATCACCTCCATAAGGTGAAATTTCCATCCTAAAGTCAAGCCAATTAGAAGCTCTGTTTTTACCATGTTTTTTTTTTCCACAGAGTAAACTTTAATCTGTAATAAATTAGGTAGGATATTGAAACTGCAGGGTAAGTCATGGGTCAGTCTATCTTTGATAGATATGTAGTAATCATCGGAACATAACTAGCCTTCACAGTATCTCTTTGTTGTAGTCTCCTCTTTTGCATCCTTTAAAGCACCTTGATCGAGCAAGCACTTTTTTCTTCCACAGCATTTCATAGCCCTGTAAGTTGCTCTATAAATCATTGCCTCAAGGCACGAACCAAGAAGAGTTTAAGAAGTCATCCTCACCTCATACCCTAAATCTTGATTCCTTTTTTCTTGCTTGTATATTTTGTGTTTTTAAATGCCTTCTCTCCGGATTCCTATGGTTCTCCTGTGTTGTCCTCCCCTGTCTTCACATCCTTGCTCGTTAGATGTGCTGGTTTTTTTAAGCCTGCCCCAGGTAACTAAACCTGTTCACTGATGTCACTGTGGCTGTGGCACACAGAGCTGTCCCCAGCCGGGGTCAGGCAGCCGTGCCACGGGCAGGAGGGCTCCCAGACCAGAGGTACCAGAGCTTTATAGAATCACAGAATGGTTTGGGTTGGAAGGGACCTCAAGGATCATCAAGTTCCAACCCCCCTGCCATGGGCAGGGACACCTCCCACTAGAGCAGGTTGCTCAAGGCCACATCCAGCCTGGCCTTGAACACCTCCAGGGATGGGGCATCCACAACTTCCCTGGGCAGCTTTGATAGACTCCGAGCTCAGCCTGCTCCCATGAAGTCACAGGGAAGTTTCTATTCCTTGATGTAAGGCTGAGTAGAAAAATGAGCAATTTCCTGAAGCATAAAGGGTGCAGGGGAAAGCTTAAAATCAGCAATCATGCCTGGGTTAAAACCAAGGGCAGGCTGGAAGGTGGAGAGCAGCCACGTTTTAACAAGGTAAGAGCCATCAGCACAATTCAAGCCTGAGGAACGGAGCTGCTGCATCCACTCCATCCACTCTGCTTCACCTCCCAGAGCGTGGCCGCGCTCTGCTGTACGGCGAGGGAGGCGTGCTGAACCATGGGAACCAATGGGGTAACCTTGGTTAAGGCAAGATTTAAAATCCATCTTTAAAAAGATTCATTTGCTACTGTTCTTGTGTCTGTCTGCGGCGCGAAACGCTCTCTCCCTTCTTGCGTGGGGTGGAGATGGAGCAGTATCAGTGAGGGAGGAGTGCTGTAACTAACCAAAGGAATGACAGCATCTTGACTAACTTGCACTGTCTACTTGCAGGAGTCACAGATTGCTGCTGCAAAGTTTACAAAGAAGGTATGTAAATGTGAAGAGAAGCGAGTAGCAATGGACAGGGAAGGATGACCCTTTCCCTATACCTTTTGCTGCTTTTTTTTTTTGAAGTCAGCTTGGCTTGCTTTTTTTTTCCGTGGTTGAGAAGTGAGCTGTGCTGACCCTGCTTCTGCAAAGCAATCCACCATGTGTAAAGTTTTTATACACTTTTTTTTCTAAAGCCCGTGAATCTTTAATTATGGCAATTTACTATATTTACACTAGACAGAATGGATTGTTCTTGACAATGCCCTTTGGGTATTAATTTTTAATCAGCATTCCAGATGAATGGGCGTTGGGGACTATCAGCATCTTGTTGTTTGCATGCTGCTGAAAAAGGCCGTGAATTATTGATATTCTGATGGAATGACACTGAAACTTGTCAACAGATCTATGGAACTGAGTTTAAAGTATTTTGTTACTGTGTTGTTTTGTCTTTTTTTACAGGATAGTCATGGGACTCTGGGACGGCCTTTTTTCCTTTTCAGGGTATCTGAGTTTTATTTTTTAAAGATTCTGAATCACCGACAATGTTGCATATCCATAGGCAAGCAGCTGTTTCCCTTCACAAATTCTTACTGCACTGGTTTTGAGTAGAGGCCAAATATCCCTTGCTTGAAAGCATAGAGAACCAGTTGCTCAAAAAGCTCTGGTTAAACTAAAACACAACAAGATAATGAGATCTGGGGTAATAATGGATTAAACACTTTCCTTGCTTGAAAGCATAGAGAACCAGTTGCTTAAAAAGCTCTGGTTAAACTAAACCACAACAAGATAATGAGATCTGGGGTACTAATGGATTAAACACTTTTATTTGAAGATGTGACTCTTCAAATGTTTTCATCTTGAGCCAAATCATCCAAAGCCAAAGGTAGTATGTGGCTTGTATCTCTAAGACTGCCGAGGTTCACTGGTACTAAATTTACTGGATAAAATATGTTTGTGAGCTGAATGTCCACTTGGTCTGAAAGGTCTGGCCGGTAAGTGATGGCACACTGCACAACTGGGTGAAAACCCAAAGCAAAATTACGGACACCATCATCACTTCTCTCATGTTTTTCACCCATTGGCTTGCTGAACTACGGCACAGTCTGATGTAGAATATATGCTGGTTTAGACACATTCTGTGATTAACAACAAACTAGTTTTTAGGAATATTTTCAACATATCATTTTAAAAGAAAAAGTTATAAAGTAGGTCATGGCAAGTGACCGGAGTCCCAATTCACATGTTATTTATATTTTATCTTACTTAAAGTGTGTCCAGCCAGGTATTTTCAGTGCTGGTATTTATATGCTCTTTCTGAGACATCTACATAGTACCCCAATGCATTGGGACCAAGACCCTTAATATTTAAATAATTAAAGCCAGACCATTTAGCTGTTTGGGCAGAGGCTGAATGAATATTTCTCAGATTCAAAGGCAAAACCCACCCTGCACGGATCCCCTGCTGTTTGACTTGTCCCTTTAAAGGAAATCTTACTGCAGCCTTCTTATGTACTCTGTCTGCATGGTGGGAGATGTATTTTGCTGTGTCTATAAATATGGCATCTAATACTTCTGCACAACCAACTAATTATTATATTTTTCAGCCTCGAAATGGAAGAACTATCGAAGGCAGTGGTAAGTAGGCATCCAAAAGTGATGAGAATTTGTTCAGTTTTTTTCAATGATGATCCTCATGACAGAAGGAATTACTGAGAAATAGTACAAACCTAGTACAAACCTAGATACCCAGGTGGATGTTTCAAATGGTCACTAGGAGGGGAGGTGTCTGGGCAGAAATGCGTATTTTTTTAATGCTTGTAGACTTACAGTGTACTCTCTTGGAAAAAGGATTGCTTCCTTCTCCCTTTAAGGTTGAGTAAAGAGGAACTTTCATCCTCTGCAAAATGATAAAAATGCTACAGAGATTATAAAGTTTAAAAACAGGGTGTAAATTGTATTTGGAACACAAAAGCTGGGCTCCTCTCTTTTCCAAGAGACCTTCAGTCTAATACAGATCTCTGCATGCAGGTGGGAGTCATCCTCACATAAGAATTAGGACCTGTTTTGGGGTAAACATTAACTAGAAAGAGAAGGGGTGGGGATGTAAGGAAGGAAGACGGTGAGATCTAATAATATTACCTAGCACTTGCATATCCGTCTTTGAAAGTGTCTGTTAAAGGTCTTAGTGAGTTTTAATGGGAAATAGATGATGTTTGTGTCCCCTCTTTCAATCTCTCTTCTTCTGGTCTTTCATCCCACAATAATAGATCAACGTTTTCTACTTATAATATAAGAATTACTTCCAGCTGTAGACTGAAAGGGTTGGGTTTGTTGGGACAGGACAGAAGGATGGGAAAGAAAAATGGCAAAGATAATTCAAGCAAAGAATCCCTTTGCTGTATACTCAGGATTAAACCATTTTGGAAAGAAAGGAACCAAAGACTTGGGAGAGTGTTGTGGGGCAGCATCGTTACTTGCTTGCTGTGTTCATAGGCACAGCCCTGGGCGTCCATTGCTTCTCATGGATGAAAGGAAGATAAGGAGCTAGATGGATCTCTGGTTTGAGCCAGTGGAGCTGGTCTTGTGTTGTTAGGTACACACAAGTGTGCAGGAAATGTTTCATAGTTAGGAAACCTGTAGGGACAGGTAGTGCCCAGACCTGTTTTGGAAAACTGGAAGCATGAGCTGACAACCACTAAAATAAGCCAAACTGAGAGAGAGTCCATATTGCTTTTGGGCAAAACAGTTCAAAAACAATTAGAGTAAACTTGCTTTACAGTATTCTGTGTGAAGTACCCTGCTGTTAGCAGAATTGCTATCCTATCCAATGGATCTCATTAAATGGCTAGAGTAGAAGCCACTGATCTATAAGGATGCCCTAGCCTTATATATAGCAGTAAATTTTACCCTCAGCGAACCCGGCTGCCATGCCTCCACACCCTGAAAGAAGGACCATGGAGTTAAGACATGGTGGAAAGAGAACTGTGTGAGGAGGGAGGATTCATGTTTGAATATAAATAACAGACCTGGGCACCTATCTAAACTTCCAAACATTCATTCCTCTTAATCTTCCGGTGTTAGAATTTGGAGCTATTTAATTTCTAACTTTGGGAACGACCAGACATACGTAACTGAATGCAAAGTCATGTTCAGATCAACATCTCAACATAAAATATGATATTGTCTTAATTTGTTTCAGAGTACCATGGAATATGAAGTTCATGGGTCAAATTACCAGCTTGATGACTTGGTTTATGCAAAGAAAAGAGACTTCCCATTGCACTGGTCATCTGTTATGTGACTCAGTTGTCTGGAATCTGCTTGGGCAGAGGCTGAATGAATATTTCTCAGATTCAAAGGCAAAACCCACCCTGCATGGATCCCCTGCTGTTTGACTTTTGTCCCTTTAAAGGAAATCTTACTGCAGCCTTCTTATGTACTCTGTCTGCATGGTGGGAGATGTATTTTGCTGTGCCTATAAATATGGCATCTAATACTTCTGCACAACTGTCTAATTATCATATTTTTCAGCCTCGAAACGGAAGAACTATCGAAGGCAGTGGTAAGTAGGCATCCAAAAGTGATGAGAATTTGTTCAGTTTTTTTCAATGATGATGATCCTTATGACAGAAGGAATTACTGAGAAATAGTACAAACCTAGTACAAACTTAGATTAAAATCTCATGGTCATTGTAATGATTTAATTCTTATTTTGCATAACTAAGGGGTTGAGTATGATAACTGATGAATCCAAAGCACTATGAAAGAAGTGGAACAAGTACTGTCATTATACACAGGCACTATTTGCTCAGATAATGTACTTTTTTCAGCCTTGCCTTACTGGCTCTCATGAAGAACAAACGAGTCACTTATGAGGCATACTCTGACCATCTGCCCTTTTTACTGAAATCATGCATTTAAACCCGTGGTGCAGCCAATTGTGCTTACACTGTATGGAGTGGGGTGATGTCTTTCGGTAGGTGGGGACATTTATGGGCAGAAAACTGAAAGTACTAAGCAGTTATTTCCTTAGGAAGAAAAGAGCATAATAAAAGCCAGGGTCTGGGGATACACACCAGGTTGGGATTCCTCAATACAGTGTTCCACAGCATTGGCTTCCTCAAGCCCTTCCTTGGCTACTCAGTTCTAGTACCATGGCACGGTACCATCTCAGTTATGCTGTCACAGCCACATGTGAACTGGATTTGGGAATTCTTCTATCTTAAAATAAACCAAAACAACAACAAAACTGAAAAACCTGTAGAGGGGGAGGGTAGGAGTTTTTGACTGGATTTGGGCTGCATTAACAGAATTTTGGCTGGTAGATAGAGGGAAGTAATGAGTTATTTGGCAATTGTTAGACCAAGTCTAGGGTAGAGTGTCCAGGTTTTGGCTGCACCATTCAGGAAGGTTGTGGACAAACTGGAGATAGCTGATGGAGGGACTCCAAGGTGGTGGGGTCTGGTGCACTTGCCCTGGGAGGAGATGCAGAGGCAACGGGACTGGTTCAGCCTGGGGGAGGGATGCCGTCAGGGCACTTAACAGTCCCTCCAGTGCCTGTGTGGAGTCATCAAGTAAACAGACAGGCTTCTCACAATGTGGAGTGGGAGGAAAAGTAGCAACAGGCATAAATTGAAGCAAGAGAGGTTGAGACATCCAGACAGTGTGACAGGTATCCAGAAAGGTCGTGCTGTCTAGTCCTTGGAGGTTTTCAAGACCAGAATAGACAAAACCTGGACTGAATTCCTATTTGGGACCAGAATAGAGACCTTCAAAGGCCCCTACTAGCCTCAGTTATTTTGTGACATGAGTATAATTTCACGCTACATATTTCAGCCTCTAGCGGGGTCAAGTCTGGCTGAACTGTAGCTCTGGTGCCTCCACCTGAGCAGAGAGTGCTGAGGGGTGTCCTCAGGGAGGCTGCTCAGGGCAATTAAGGCCTATTTTTGCCCTTATGGCACATGGAAAGACTACCAAAGGGATGCTAACTCCTCTGGCTCCTCAAGCATTTGGAGGCAGCTGGGGTGCCTCTCTGGAGGAAACAGCTAAGCCAAATGCAAGTGATGGGGATGTGCTGAGGCTGTGTAGAACATCTGGAAGACTAATCAAGACTGATTTTGGAGTCCTTCTGAGCAGATCAAGAAAGACTTGATCAGAAATAAGAAAATAAGATTTTATTGCTTTAAGAATAAGATTGTTTTGAGCTGGTTGGACAGAGGAAAGAAAAAAACCAAACTTTGTGTGTGTCTGTGAAGGTCAGGCTGGAAAGAAGCCACTGATCTATAAGGATGCCCTAGCCTTATATATAGCAGTAAATTTTACCCTCAGTGAACCTGGCTGCAAGATGCATGCCATGCCTCCACACCCTGAAAGAAGGATGGTGGAGTTAAGACACGGTGGAAAGAGAATTGTGTGAGGAGGGAGGATTCATGTTTGAATATGAATAACAGACCTGGGAACTTATTTAAACTTCCAAACATTCATTCCTCTTAATCTTCTGGTGTTAGAATTTGGAGCTATTTCATTTCTAACTTTGGGAAGGACCAGACATACGTAACTGAATGCAAAGTCATGTTCAGATCAACATCTCAACATAAAATATGATATTGTCTTAATTTGTTTCAGAGTACCATGGAATATGAAGTTCATGGGTCAAATTACCAGCTTGATGACTTGGTTTATGCAAAGAAAAGAGACTTCCCATTGCACTGGTCATCTGTTATGTGACTCAGTTGTCTGGAATCTGCTGTTCCATGTAATAAACTTGCAATGCTTAATTCTTCTTGTCCTTTTTTTTATTGAAGCAGGTACTAGATTTCACTGGGTTGTAGTGTAGCATTGCCTGTATGCAACTGTAATCAAAGGAAATCAATCATCTGAATATTCTTTTCAAACCCATCAGTGCATTTTATATTTATAACATCTTTTTTAATAGGGTCATGAATGATAAGCTTGCCCTTTTGACTAAATCAACATATTTCCCCAACACTTCAGAATATGCATCCCATTATAAGATAATAAGATATTAAAATCTCATGGTCATTGTAATGATTTAATTCTTATTTTGCATAACTAAGGGGTTGAGTATGATAACTGATGAATCCAAAGCACTATGAAAGAAGTGGAACAAGTACTGTCATTATACACAGGCACTATTTGCTCAGATAATGTACTTTTTTCAGCCTTGCCTTACTGGCTCTCATGAAGAACAAACGAGTCACTTATGAGGCATACTCTGACCATCTGCCCTTTTTACTGAAATCATGCATTTAAACCCGTGGTGCAGCCAATTGTGCTTACACTGTATGGAGTGGGGTGATGTCTTTCGGTAGGTGGGGACATTTATGGGCAGAAAACTGAAAGTACTAAGCAGTTATTTCCTTAGGAAGAAAAGAGCATAATAAAAGCCAGGGTCTGGGGATACACACCAGGTTGGGATTCCTCAATACAGTGTTCCACAGCATTGGCTTCCTCAAGCCCTTCCTTGGCTACTCAGTTCTAGTACCATGGCACGGTACCATCTCAGTTATGCTGTCACAGCCACATGTGAACTGGATTTGGGAATTCTTCTATCTTAAAATAAACCAAAAACAACAACAAAACTGAAAAACCTGTAGAGGGGGAGGGTAGGAGTTTTTGACTGGATTTGGGCTGCATTAACAGAATTTTGGCTGGTAGATAGAGGGAAGTAATGAGTTATTTGGCAATTGTTAGACCAAGTCTAGGGTAGAGTGTCCAGGTTTTGGCTGCACCATTCAGGAAGGTTGTGGACAAACTGGAGATAGCTGATGGAGGGACTCCAAGGTGGTGGGGTCTGGTGCACTTGCCCTGGGAGGAGATGCAGGGGCAACTGGACTGGTTCAGCCTGGGGGAGGGATGCCGTCAGGGCACTTAAGAGTCCCTCCAGTGCCTGTGTGGAGTCATCAAGTAGACAGACAGGCTTCTCACAATGTGGAGTGGGAGGAAAAGTAGCAACAGGCATAAATTGAAGCAAGAGAGGTTGAGACATCCAGACAGTGTGACAGGTATCCAGAAAGGTCGTGCTGTCTAGTCCTTGGAGGTTTTCAAGACCAGAATAGACAAAACCTGGACTGAATTCCTATTTGGGACCAGAATAGAGACCTTCAAAGGCCCCTACTAGCCTCAGTTATTTTGTGACATGAGTATAATTTCACGCTACATATTTCAGCCTCTAGCGGGGTCAAGTCTGGCTGAACTGTAGCTCTGGTGCCTCCACCTGAGCAGAGAGTGCTGAGGGGTGTCCTCAGGGAGGCTGCTCAGGGCAATTAAGGCCTATTTTTGCCCTTATGGCACATGGAAAGACTACCAAAGGGATGCTAACTCCTCTGGCTCCTCAAGCATTTGGAGGCAGCTGGGGTGCCTCTCTGGAGGAAACAGCTAAGCCAAATGCAAGTGATGGGGATGTGCTGAGGCTGTGTAGAACATCTGGAAGACTAATCAAGACTGATTTTGGAGTCCTTCTGAGCAGATCAAGAAAGACTTGATCAGAAATAAGAAAATAAGATTTTATTGCTTTAAGAATAAGATTGTTTTGAGCTGGTTGGACAGAGGAAAGAAAAAAACCAAACTTTGTGTGTGTCTGTGAAGGTCAGGCTGGAAAACCACCTGGAGGAGTGTGTGTGGAATGATGTGGCTGAAAACAGTTGCATTCTGTGAGAATGGGAGTGCTCACCCTGTTTGGCAAAACAGCTCAGAAACTAGCTCTCTGTATATAGCTTCGTGCATGTGAATAAAGTGCACTTGTGCTTCTGCTTTTGCTGCTGCTTCTGCGTCTGCTTATTGCATACAATTGTGTCCTGATCAATCACTGCCACAGGGATGCACCGTGGTAATGCAAATAAATACGAGGTAATGATACAAAAGCACAGCAATGGCACTTCTGGCCTGTTTCATCTCAGGGGCCAAAGCTGTACGCCATCAAGTTTTGCTCAGTTCTGCATAAATATTTGTACTGGTTTTGGCTGGGATAGAGTTAATTTTCTTCATAGCAGGTTGTATGGTGCCGTGTTTTGGATCTGTGAGCAAACCACTATTGATAACACAAGGATGTCTTAACTGCTGCTGAGCAGTGCTCCCACAGCCTCGAGGCCTTCTCTGTTTCTCACCCCACCAGCAAGTAGGCTGGGGCTGCTCAAGAAGCTGGGAGGGAACACGGCAGGGACAGCTGACCCCAACTGAGCAGAGGGATAGTCCACACCATATGACATTGTGCTCAGCAATAAAAGCTGGGGAAAGAAAGAGAAAGAGAGGACGTTTGGAGTGATGGCATTTGTCTTCTCAAGTCACTGTTAAGCATGATGGAGCTTTCTTGGAGATGGCTGAACACCTGTCTGTCGACAGGAAGCAGGGAATGAACTCCTGTTCTGCTTTGATTTACTTATTAAACTGTCTTCATCTCAACACACAAGTTTTACCCTTCCAGTTCTCTCCCCCGTTCCATCAGGGGGGAAGTGAGCGAGCAGCTCCGTGGGGTTGAGCTGCTAGCTAGGTTTAACCCACAGCAATTCTGTACCACATGCTGTGCTCTCATGATCAGTGGTAGCTTCCTCCACCCACAGCAGGTTTCAAGAGTAACATCTATTTGGGCTTTGAAACTGGTGAAATAAGACTGATAAATAGGTGGTAATTTTCAGGTGAGGAACTAGCTTAGGTTCCTCAGCCATATTTCTGTAGTCACTGTGGCTCCTCCGTAAAATGGACAGCAGAGCTCCTGTTCACTGCTTGGTGAAAAACCTTTGCTCCCTGGAGCAACACAAACATCACCCGTGGAACAGGAGAGATTAATAATGCTGAAATGTAAAGGTCATCTCTGGCCTGAAACTCTTTCTGAACATCCTATTGCAAAACCCACAGCACAAATTGAGGAGCGCAGACACAGGTGACAAAAACAATTAGAAGCGCAGAAAAATTTCTCCAAGAAAAAGAAGTGAAAGCTCAGTTCCCATTGTCAGCAGGAGATAAAAGAAACAGAGAGTGACATGATGAGGTATACAAAGTATTGAGTGTGTTCAGAAGAGTAAATCTGATGCTTATCCATCCTCTTTAATAAAAAGGAGCAAGGAGGGAGACTAAATTACACTGAGAGGCAATACATTTAAGCTGCAAAGGGGGAATTTTTTTTCTAACAATCAACCCCTGAAACCAGTTGTCACAGCTTAGAGCAAGCGGTTAGAGGCAAAGGCAGGCGTGTTCAGGAGAACACACCTTTATGCCGCCTAACTTGCTTCAAAAATCACTTTAAGCTGGCCCAGGACCTCTTGCCTTAAAAGCCTGGCCCGCTGGAGCTGGCGCAGCCAGGCATTGCTCAGCAGAGAGCACAGCAAGGGACCTGGAAATGTGCCCCTCGGCCTCACGACGTGCTGCTCACCAAAGAGCCAGAGCATGAAGCACGAGAGAAAAAACATCTTGGTGCTTTACTTCACTTTCTCCAGTCCCTTTGTGCTCCAGCGCCTCGGGCAGCCTCACTCCCTTCTCGGCTCCCACAGGGAAGAGCACACTTACTAAATCTCCAGGCGATGGCAAGCTGGGAGGGACGGCAAGGGCTGGAGGACAGAGTCAGCATTCAGAATGGTCTTGGCAAAGATACCTCCGGAAAAAACATGTAGGGCTCGCTGAGGCTGAAAGGAAGGTATCACGCATTTGCAGCTCAAACCAGTATCAAACCAGTTCCTGCTCTGCAGCAAAGGGGAGCTGCAAACTGTAGACACTCAAATATCCCAGTGTTGGGGAGAACACAAAAATATGAAAAAGAAGCTGTAGAGACTCTGAGATGGGAGGTATTGCACTAAGGATTGTAGGGAAAACTTCACAGAGTAGCACTGGAGAAGAAAGAGGAGGACCAACAGTAGAGAGCCCAGCAGAGAGGAAAGGCAGAGGCTAAGAAAAGTTGAGACCCTGAATAAAGCAAGGTTGGTTTGCAAGAAGGAAAGTTTGAAGAGGGGAATGATAAAATGCTTAATTTTAGAGCTTACCACTCCTGGCAGTATCTGCCATGCCCAACGGATGGATGCTGCCAGGAGATGTAAGCTTCAAATAAAGAAAGATACACATTAAGTCTGACAATCAGGAGAATGAAGCACTGACTGATAGGCAGTTACTTTTTCTTAGTCCTAAAAGTTCTCTGACACCTCACTTGGACTCTAAGTTACAAAAGTCCCAGCTCTGAAATAACTGCAAGCAGCTTTTTCTCAGTGTTACAGCATGGTGCAATGTTTATTCCTAATTATGTTTCATTTAATGAGAGATTAGTACCATTGTTTTGCTGAATATCTAGCACACTTCAGATAGAAATTGCTCTTGCTGCTTCTGGAGAAGCGGAAGATTCAGTCCTAGAGAGCCCAGCACTTACACTTTACATACTTTTATCTCTTGATAACATTTATCACGCTAACAGCTATGACAAGTGGCACCTAACTCCCAGAGCTGTATGTGCCCGGAGCTGCAGGGCAGCCCTGGGAAGGACGTGATTTTTGCTTCTGGAACACTTGCATAAAATGAGAGAAAACATGCCAGCATGTTAAAGGAAACATATGTGTCAATGAAAAAATGGAAAAGCCCATTCGTGACCTGCAAACTCAGACTGCACACAAACTGGAGCTCTTTGAAAACGCAACGAGAGGATTTAAGTGACTGACAGTGAAGACTGACAAACAGGCAGTGAGAGAACTGCCATGTATGCGTGACATGAAATACCATCCAGGAACTAAAACCACACCAGCTGACTGCTCGTCTCATCTTCATGGTTCTCAGCAGGTAATGGGACAGAAGTAGCTGCAGGAATTCCAAATCTACCTGCTGGAGATTTAAAACCATTTGCTTTACGTAGCCAGTTGGGCAGATGACAGGCAGCCACCTGACAGGCCAGCCAAAAGCTGCCAGCACCCTGTTCCAGCCTTCCCAGTGCAGGTGAAGCTGCCGAATGAACTGCATATTTATTGTTCTAAACACAGCCACAAAGTGCTGATTTCTTTGCTGGGATCTTAGAGTCGAGCAGTGACTGCAGGATCTCTACTGGCAGCTGAAACAGAGTGTGGAGATCGGTGTGAAGCCTTGCCTTATCTGTTCCAGACAACTCACACATTGCAATTGCCAATCCTCTACCCAATTAAACAAGTCTAAAGGATGTGTTTGGCCAGTTTGGACTGCATAAACTGGCCTAATCCATGCATCAATCACCCTGATACATTTCTGCACTGCACAACTAGAAGTAGCTGCCAAGTCTTCTTCTCCAGTCATTTTTGGATCTGCTTTTTCCACAGTGCAGGAACAAAAATGTGACTGATCTCATAGCCGGTTATGATTCACCACCTAAAATTTTGTCATTTCTCTGGGGCAAAGAGCCTTGTACACCAAATATCTATGTATTAGCCTTAAACCTGCTGAGAGGTCAATAAAAAAGGTCTGAAGGAGAACATACGGCAAACTTGAAAGAAAAAAGTTTTTAATATCTTTAGCACACAGCCTCTGCACCCAGAGGTTTCTATACAGCAGTTGAGGTGATGCCTATTGAATTACTGCAGGGGGGGATGCACGCACATAAACACATGCTTCTGGAGTGTAGCTACCTAAACATCAACCAGCAAAAGACCTAAACATGGACTAAAACTTCCAACAGAAATGGCAAAAACGCAGAACACACGTAACCGATCTGGGAGCACAAAGGACAAAGGGCACACAATCATGTGTGACCCATCAGAAAAGTAACAATATCCAGGAGCCTCATTCAGCGTAGGACCGAGCTCATACTTCTTCTCATGACTCCAGAGTAAAGGAATGTGCCACAGCCACCCACCCTGCTGGGTGGTGTGGCCTCTCCAGGGACTACATCAGAGACTACGCTCCATAAATAAACACCAAAAATAGCCTTTGATTATAACTTCGTAGTCTTATACCACATCTTTCCCTTCATTTCCACAGCTGCATATAGAGTTCCACAGACTGTGTGTAATCAAAAATAACCCAAAGTCACTATTTTGTGACTTGTGATGGAGCCGGCGCGTGACTCCCAAGAGGAGAAGGGTGTTCAGCATTGCAGTCTTGGGGCCGGTCAGCAGAGGACAATGCCAATATCACATTTGTGATGCTGAAAGACGAGGCAGGCTGGGTCCCACCAAGCTCTGCCGAGATGTGGCCACTGGTGCCCGGTCCTTGATCTGCTCCTGACTTGGGTAAGGAATGAGTTCAGACTTTGTACTCACCTGGACAAAGCTCGCCGGGGCCATAACTTGGGATGATTCCTCTCCTTACGAAGAAAGCGAAGGTGACAGGAGATGGCAAACTTACAAACACACAAATCTCGGCGCGGGGTGAACCGCAGGCACTCTGCCCAACTGGGACATCCATCAGCGGCATCAGTCCTCTAGGCTGGTAGAAGAAGAAGAGCTATTCCAGGCGTCATTTCACCTCCATGCTTCCATCTGCCCACAGCTTCATTGAATTGTGGAGTACCATGAACACACATTTTCTAATGCGTGTTATTGAAAACATCCGTTTTCCTTGACAGACAATTGCACCATTCCACAATTGAGTTAGGAAAGTAACGCTACATCAAGACAAACGTGTTTTGTGGTGCTGGTAACAAGAGAGGCGCCAGAGGAGCCATGTTTTGAAATTTTTCATTGCTTTGCTTTACAGCTAAGTCACGTACCAGCCTTGGCTACAGATGACTAGACCTAAGCTGAAATCCGTAGCACGGGATGTGACAGAACTACTCGTGCGCAAAACTATTATGCAATTAATGTCTTGATTTACCAAAGTAAACGAGCACTTCTGTGATCAACAGAACTAGCAAAGTTATTTCTATCAGATTTGTACTTTGAGGAGGAACTCCTCTATTGTATTTCATGAAATACATTATCATGTCTTTAGTATAATTTCATGCTGTGGCCCTTATTTGTGTCAGGACATACATTGGAGGTCTGTCTTTTACAGAGCTACCCATTCCCATGTAACTGGTAGGAATCAGCTTGTGGTTTCAGCTCTCCATTATATTTGCTTGGAGTGGCTCAGCAGATTCGGAAGTTAACAGATGAGGACAGATGGATTAGAAAGTAAATGGTGTGCTGCCATAAATGTTGTTTTCTTAGGAGAGAAGCCAAAAACTGAAGGGAGAAGGCAGCTGAGTAGGGAGTGCACAAAATGGGAAACTGGATGTCTGAGCTCTAGTTCTGGGTCTCTTGATATATAATGGTAATCCTACACTTCACTGAACCACTTAAGGGCATGACTTTCACACTTACCAAGAACTTTGTTGAACAGGGGCTTATCTGTGAGTATGAAGTTAAGCATGTGCACTACCAAAATGGCATCTTTCCACCTGACTCAGCTTCCCTCTTCGTGAAACAAGGGTATGATTACTTAGCCTCAAAATTTTGCTATGATACCCAGTTATTTTCTGTTCAGAAATAGCTTCAAAATCCTCAAGAGTGTCTATTAATCCACATGGGTAAAACTCTGACCTTCCAAGGAAGCAAAATGTTTATGATCTAGATATTTGTCAAAATTTGTTCCCAATCACTATGTCTTGAATGAGTAATGATATTAATTGTTGTAATGGTCATACTTGTTTCCAGAGTTTACCTTCCAATCAAATGAGAGAATTTATCCTGACCTTTAAATTTATCCTCAAATAAAAGCTGTTGTCTTATTACCTTAATGCATCATTATTTCTCAATGTAAGTAGCCCTACTCCAGTAAATGTTTAAATATTCCTCAGTGTACATTTTCCAAAACTAGGTGCCAAAGCCCAGATCTGCATTCGTCCCATTCAGACCGGTAACACCTCTAATGAAAAAAAAAACAAAACACCTTTTTCCCTTGTTCTGTCCCCAGGTTTCTGAGTATCTATCATTTCTTCGCTGATGTGTTACAAGGCAGCAGTGAAGTGTCATAACTGTGTTTGTTTCCTCTTTGGCAACAGACGTTTGATCTCTTGGTGGCCCCTGCCAGGGCTGGTACGAAACTTAATGAGCTGCATTCACTTTTAACAAGTGCTGTGGAAGGAACAATACGTCTGGAAAACATCAGTGGTCCTGTTGAGTAGGTAATGGGACAGCAGGTATAAATGCCCAGCCAGGACGGCTGGAAAGTATCCTGACATTAATCTTGCTTGACAACCTTTATACCATAAACAAAAGAACATCACCCAGTAATTCCTGCCATGAAGGGAATTATTCTTTGTTTTGCTTTATTCTATCAGGAAATGCTACTTCACGCAATAAATTTTACGTTCACTTCCTGCTGATATTTATGCTGCTCTTTCCTTCACTGGCTATGTCTCTCTATTTTTACAGCATTTTGGTCTCTGTTCTCCCATTTCATGGTTTCTTACCACTTCAGCCCCATTTCTCCCAACAACTGCTTCAACTTTAGCCCTTCCTTCTCCGTTTGCCCTGGCATGGAGTGTCCTGGTGCAGACAAAGGAGGCAAAGGATACACTCTGAGGAGGAACATGCTATGAAGCAGGTACCAGAGCAAGTTTCCTTTCAGAGGAACTGGAGATAGTTAATGTAATGAAAGTAAGTTAAAACCCCCTGTATGTGGAAGAGTTATTTTATTTTTTCAAAAGCTACAGAAATGATTGTTACAAAAATGTATGGATCCATAAAGGAAATGAGATGGATTACAGAGGGTAGAAGGGGGAGTAGACCCTTTCTTAAGTTCTTAATAACTTGCATACTCATTTCTGCCATGGACCAGTACTGATTTTGTAATCCGTGTTAAAAAAGGAAACAGGGTTTCACCAGTCTCTGGATCTTTTCCCATGATTTCAGAGGAAGGAAGACTAGGTCTATCTGAAGAGAGGGTGATCTTCAGAGAGAAGAATCCCGACATGCAAATCTGAATTTCTCAGAAGAATGCTTCAATTGGCAGTATGAGATGATGGTGAAGCACTCAATTATTCACAAGGATATTATTCTACCAGGATTTAATATTGCTGCCATTGTCTTCTCATGGAAGACAGCCCGTTACGCCCATCAGGATGACACAAGGGAAGTCCTCAGCCAGAAGTAGGCCATGATCCACATCTCAGAAGAGTTTCACACCAGTGTATCTCCACCGATGCAAACAGATTTAAACCTAGGTCATAGTGAGACTCAGGCCCCTGTGATAACACGTGGAAAGAAGCTACCAGGCTGATAAATAGGAAGCACATTGAGGAAAGTTTCCCAGGTCTGTTACTGAACGGCAGTGAGCAGGGTACACGTATAAGGTACCCTGGACAACTTGGGTCCCAGGTACGTTATCTGATGTGTTACAATGACCCTGAAAAGAGAGGTCAATAACAGAAAGTAAATCTGAAATAAGTAAGGAAGTTAAAACTTGGGGACGGAGAGGGGACCAGGATATGTGACAGATGCTTAATGACATAGCCCTGACAGATTCACGGGTAATGTCTGTGTTGCCTTACAGCAGTGTGAATTCAGCTAGTGAAGTATGATTTAAGCCTCATCAAGCAACTGCGTGGTGTTTGAATGAATAGAGAAGCTCATAAAAAGATCTGTTTCCTAGTTCAAGCAGCAATCTTCACTGTCTTCTGGGCTTGTCTGAAAGACTCAGCAGCATCTCAGTTTCAAAAGAAAAAGTTGGCCAAGTGCTGTGACAGCTTGACACAGCCCCTCACTGTTTGCTCCTTTGTGTCATTAATTCCGGCTTAGCCAGTGCCCTGGATTCAGCGCATGCTACAAAGGGAAAGAGCCAAGTTTCTCCTCTGACCTAGATGAAGAACAGCTATTTTCAGATTACTAACTTGCACTTTTCTTATGTTCTACATTATGCAAGGTAGGCCTGTTGACTCTGCCTTTTATTGCTACGTGGCATGATACCTAGAAGTGCTCTCATGGGCTGAGATCACAACTGGACCAGAAATGGGGAAAAAAAGGGAAAAAAAGAAATGTCAGTGTCTCTTTTCATTTACCTAAACACTGAGTAACAGACAGGTTCCCTCTTCTGTTGCTGGGCTTTCTCTGTGTGGTACCTTCTCTTATCATGAGACCTTAGAATCATAGAATTGTCTAGGTTGGAAGGGATCTTTAAGGTCATCTGGTCCAACCATCAACCTAACATTGCCAAAACCACCGCTAAACCATGTCCCTATGCACCACTTTAAAAGACACACATGTCTTTTAAATACTTCCAGGGGTGGTGACTCAAGCACTTCCCTGGGCAGCCTGTTCCAATGCTTGACAACCCTTTCAGTGAAGAAATTTTTCCTAATATTCATCCCAAACCTCCCCTGGTGCAACTTGATGCATTTTCCTCCTGTCCTATCTCATGTTACTTGGGAGAAGAGACTGACCCCCACCTCTCTACAGTCTCCTTTCAGGTAGTTGTAGAAAGCAGTAAGTTTCCCCTCAACGTCCTTTTATACAGACTGAAAACCCCGGTTCTCTCAGCTGCTCCTCATAAGATTTGTGCTCTAGACCCCTCACCAACCTCAGGAGGCAATGCCTTGACAACTGCCTCGGTGGCAGTTCAGAGCCCTAGATTCAACATATGGCATGGAGCAAGGTGCTGGAATAACACAGCTCCAGGGCAGGCTAGGAGCAACAGAGCTAGCTAATGCCTTGGGCTGACAACAGCAAGTCTGAAAGAAAGCATAGCGGCCAAATTGAACCTTGGGCAGCTTCATGAAAGCTTCCTGGATCAGGGGCATGTGTAGAGAGACACCTAAACTGTGGTGCTTTTGATGAAGAGAGGTACACCCCGACCATGGAGATCAGAGCACAGAGATAATGCAGGGTCAGCTTGCACATTTTGCTGGTTGATAGGTTACACATTTCTAAGAGCATGACTGACTCCTCTTCCCAGCTGCCAAGTTATCGCAGACGTAATAATTGTTAAAATGGTTACTAGCTGAGTTTAAGGGAACTTTTCTTTTTTTGGGTAGAGCAATTAAGAAACCCCACCATGATACTGCTGGCAAGAACACTCTCACAGATGCTGCACACAGCACTGCAAAGAAAGCTGCACGGTTGGAGCAAGCTGGAGAGAACACATTTTTCATTCCAATGCTGGAAACGGTCGTGCCATTCTCTCCCACACACTCTCATCCAATAACCCCTTGTTTGAGAGTCTAACGACCTGCTTGTATAAACAAAGCAATAATTTCCAGTAGTTCTAACACTCAACAGCCTCAAAATAGCCTACGAACATTAGCTAGTTAATAAACAATTTGCCCCCTGAAGTCAAGGAAGCACATCAGTTGTGACAAAGGAGATCTGAGGAAGAGACACGCCAAGAAGGAAGTGGTGGAAACAGGAGCAGTCTGACCCAGCTTCTAGGATAGCCTTCACAAACCACATGCTTCACATATTATCAAGGCATTTATTTCAGATAGAGTAATGCACAAGCTGATAATGAACAGGGCTGAGGATAAGCAAGAGGGCTGAATATATATTTTATTGTGTATTAAAACTGACAATGGATTTCTTTACTAGAAGATAGAAAGTACCCCATTGAAATATGCGTAATGTTGTAAGCATGTGTATCTTCAAAAGAGACAAAAAAAGAGGCTTCACAGCTGCAAGAGAGAAACAGAACTGAGAGAATTAGTGAGTTACGCAAAATTATATCTTAACATTGAGTATTATCTTTTCAATTGTCTTGAGAATTCACAAAAAAGCAGGACTGAATGCAGTGGTGGTTCTACATTTAGAAGTGCAACAGAAAAGCTGTAGTAGTGGGCACAGAGACCAGGAGAGCCACAGCAAGGTGTATTTCGGGAACCAGCACATCTAGAAGTCAGCTCTAGTTACTCAAGACAGAGCAGAGCTGCATGATAGCTCTGGGACTCTAGGGGTGCTCCTTCCTGGTGGCTCTCCCTGGAACTGTCACTGCCCTGTGCCCCCACCTCATTCCAGTATTCCTCCAGCTTGTTTTCACCTGTTGAGTTTTGCCAAGAAAGCAAGGCTGAGTCACTGCTAAAGGTGATGCCTCTCCCCTCCTTGCAGTTTAGCAGACGCGAGCTGCAGACCCCATAGCACCTATGGGGCTCTCAACTGTGACCAACCATGTCTTCCCAAGTTTGCTGCTTCTGTCTCAATGGGAAGCCTTGAAATTGCCAGCCACCCCACAGTCATGCTGAAACCTACATAAACTTTCTGGTAAAGCTAGATGAATTTAATATAAAATGTATTACATTAGTTACTTGGCATCAAGGACAGAGAGACCAACCAGCACCACGTTGATGGCTCTTTTCCCTCTGACTGGGTCTCAGGCTGAGTTCTGTATCCTGGGCAGCAGCAGCACCTCTTGGCCAGCTTGTCCCAGCCCAGGCCATACAGCTCCTCAAGATGGGGGGCAATCCCTTACACAAGCCAGGGTCAAGCTTTGCTTCCTCTGCAGAAGAGCTGAGACTTGGGGAAAGGTCTCCATTCATTTTCCCTGTTTTGATAATTTTTCTGTAGGCATAGGGGGTTGCTGAAACCTCCTGTTCCATGGATTTTCTCAACTCACATACCTGGTATGATACAACTTCACTCCAGGCAGAGACCTTTGGAATTCCCACAGGGCTCCACAGTCACAGCCCACACTGCGGGGGCACTGGAGACAATCTCTGCCTCAGCAGCCCCAGCCATCAACCCACCCTCAGCCTCTTCTTCCTGCCCCCATGCAAACCCTTGAGTTGTGCCAGCACCACCATGAAAGGCACACACAAGTAGTTTGATGCAAGTTTTGATTTTTAAAGAGTTTAAAAAAAAAAAAGAAAAAGCTTGGTTTGCAGCACGTGCCTTAAGCAGCTGTATTGACATAGCAGAGGGAATGGTGCAGCATGGCAGGAGCCACACAAACCCATGCTGCTGCAGGGCACCCATGCTGTGGGCAGCTGGCTCAGACAGGGCAGGAGCAAGCCTCTGAGCCAACACAGCATGAAACGTAACCACCAGCCTGATAGGAAATAGGGGATTGCTTTTCTTCAAACACAGCTCATACAGTCAGTGTTGATGGAAACTGCTGTAGAAAAACATGCAGCAGCCCCCTGAGAAGCTGCTCTTGCTTTCCAGGACAGCAGCTTAGAGGGTTTGGGTTTATGGTGGAGGTCAGCACTTCAGCACGGTTTCACCCTCTAGATTCTAGCCAAAAGTTGCCATTATTGACATAGCAGAGGGAATGGTGCAGCATGGCAGGAGCCACACAAACCCATGCTGCTGCAGGGCACCCATGCTGTGGGCAGCTGGCTCAGACAGGGCAGGAGCAAGCCTCTGAGCCAACACAGCATGAAACGTAACCACCAGCCTGATAGGAAATAGGGGATTGCTTTTCTTCAAACACAGCTCATACAGTCAGTGTTGATGGAAACTGCTGTAGAAAAACATGCAGCAGCCCCCTGAGAAGCTGCTCTTGCTTTCCAGGACAGCAGCTTAGAGGGTTTGGGTTTATGGTGGAGGTCAGCACTTCAGCACGGTTTCACCCTCTAGATTCTAGCCAAAAGTTGCCATGTTTACACAGGTAGAAATGGCTGTTCTTATAACTGCCCTCAAAACAACATTTGTCTACTACCCACACTATAAATCAATCCCCTAGTAGGCGTTCGCATCTTACACAAGCTAGAGGCTCCACATACAGAAAGTCCTCTGGCTACAGCCCTGCAACACTTCTTTCCTAACTTCTTGCCCTTCATTTGCATTTCCTAGCCTTTGGGTGAGCTCTCTGCAGCCCATTCTTCAAAAGGTCCCAACTCTCACAAGGTCAAAAACCTAGTGAGATAATTGAGGCACACTAGAGAATACAGATTACTGTGAGCAGAACTGTATATGTAGTCTGTAAGGCACACTAGAGAATACAGATTACTGTGAGCAGAATACAGACTACTGTGGGGCAGATATGGGAAACAGAGGCTCCCAAACCTTGGGCTACTAGGGTCAGTCTTGAGATAGTTCTCTCAACAGCCTTTGTACTTGCCTGGATTAATATATCTGAAGCTGGTGGACGCTAGGGTCTTCCTGTTTTGTGTTATGAATAGAATTCACACACCTAATAATGCACTTAGAAAGCTCCTTCTTAAGTCTGCGTGGCAATTTCCTGGTGAAGCTGTTAAACAAAGTCTTCTGCAGCACAGCAAGCAGATTACTACTAGAGTGTCCACCATAATGTGGACAAATCTAGTAGTGTCTAGGTAGCCTTTCAAGCTGAGCAGGTGGAAGATAAGAGTTTTGGAAGGTCCTGGAAAAGACCATCTCCTAGATTGCCTTTTAACACACAGGTTTCCTTGATCTGGATCCTAATGGAACCAGCCTTAAACCAGCTACGAAGATTCTCAGTACCAGAGAGGTAGAAATTATATTTGGATTCATTTTTAAGAGGAGTTTCTAGGAGACTTTAAGGCTCAAGCACTGACAAGTTTTATATACTGTCTGTAGAAGAGTCCCTGGATGGCACTCCATCAATGCAGAAACTCAGAGGACCATTCCAACATCACCTTTGGACCAAGGTGTGTTGAGTGACACTATGCAGTTACAGCCTAGCCCTACCACCATATCCAAGCATTAGAGAAGATAAATCATCACCGTTACCATCATTATAAGGCAGTGCAGTTTCTCAGATACAATCATCACCGTTACCATCATTATAAGGCAGCACAGTTTAAGTTTCTCAGATATATCCACTTATCCTGAAAAATTAACTCTGCACATGATGAGGTCTGGAGAGGTCAGATGAAGCAGACTCCTAGACATACTGAATAAGGAGATTCCAGCTACGCACAAGAAGACACAAGCTTTAAAGACCATAGAACAGTTTTCCTTAGACAACTGCACTGCCAAAGAAAATCTTCTGTTGGGTGCACTAAATATTTTACAGAAGGGAATAAGATGGAAGAGTCCTTTGCACACTTATTTATTCATAGAAGTAGTCTGTTGACTTTTTAGTTTTGAAGGACATAGCTAGGGAAGCCTAACTAGCAACCCCATCTTTAGCAGCTTGTCAGCCATGTGCAGGTACACATAAACAAGTTTAGACCAAAAATGCCAACCAGCATGAAAAACTCCGAGCTGTGGAGAAAGCCAGTGTTAACACTACAAGGTCAGGAGCCTTGTGGCAGCTAGAACTCCTGTGACTGGACACATTTGCGGGGCTGTTTAAGAGATGTGGTCTTCTTAGGAAGAAGTTTGGGAAGAACATTAGGTATAACCCCTCCTTGAGCAATAGTCACAGAGGAGAACAGCTTGTTCAGTTCATCATCATTTCTCACAGCCAGCTGGATGTGTCTGGGCAGGATCCTGGTCTTCTTGTTTTCCTGGGCAGCATTCCCTGCCAGCTCCAGGACCTCCGCGCTCAGGTACTCCAGGACAGCAGCCAGGTAGATGGCAGCGCCAGGACCGATCCTGTCAGCATAGTTCCCCAATTTAAGGAGCCTGTAGACACGACCCACAGGGAACTGCAGACCAGCCTTGGCTGATTTGGATTTCTTTGGCACAAGGAGGAGCTTTCTGGTTTTCTTCCCATGTTCAGACATTCTAACATCAATCTAGTGCAAAAAGAGAAAGAATTAAGAAACCAAATCAAAATGACACAGAAACTGAGTATTTAAGTCCCTCCATTCTCCTCATTTCACTGCCTTTCTGATGCCCTTAGAAGTCAGTTTTCCCCTCAGAAAGTTTGCTAGTTGTTCATACTTTTGACTGAAGGAGCAGAGGGGCCAGGCTGCTGCTCTAGGAGAGTCTGACAAGTTTCCAGTCAAGAGGCACCTACAAGCTCAGTCAGAGCAACAGGTCAGCCATTGACTAGATGTCCAAAGTTTTTCAAAAGGGTAAGGTAGAACTAAGGAGCAAGGTCTTCTAGCCCAGTATCAAAAGAGGACTGCTGTTAAGGAAAAAGGTTAAGCAAACTAGGCTTCAAGATAATTACAAGTGTTCAGAAACCCTGCAGGGAAATTTCATTGAACTTACCCCTGGTAAGAACCTAAGCAGTTTCTCCAGTGACTTTGTGAACACCAGAGCTAGAATTTCATATTTTAAACTGAACTAAGAACAACAGACAAGAACTTCACCTACTGGAAACCACTTCAAGTAGATCTTGTCTTCAAGATGCGAGAGGACCTATTGATGGAAGATACAAGGCCACAGTCAGGAACAATACTTATAAGAAGAAGAGAAGCTTTGTTTTAAACCAGACACTGAAATTACTTTGCATCAGGCTACTATAAATACACAAGTACCATCTTCTTGTATGGCACCCATTCGAACGAGCCTCATCACTTATTACTGACATAAGGTCTCTGGCGCTGCATAGTACCAATTACTTTTCAATGCACACTCTTCAAAGCAACTGGAAAACAAACAAAGAAATTCTGCCCTTGTACATAGAATTACCCTCAAGTTTTAATCATTAGTTGCTTTTAAGTGATTAGAAGCTCTACCCAGATGCAAGGAGGACCTAAATCAAATACCAAATTGAAGTGCTTAAAAATACAATAAAACGTTATCTTAAAAGATTTTTGTGGGCATTAACAGGACAGCTTTTAAAAATAGCCTACACAAGTAAATAAAAAAATTAAAAGCCCCCTTAATCAGCCTTACACCAAACACAGAACTTACAGAAACATTATGTCACTCAGAAGTTTATCTAACACAAAGAAAACATGCTGCCATTTCTTGAGTACAAACCCTCACCTGAAGGAGTTCTTGACTCAGCCTCTTTTCTAACAATGCTACTACCCAAAGCCCCCAAACCACATCTTCTAGCAAGAGCAGATCCCTTTTAAACTCCACAGTGGTAGTCATCTCATTACCAGCTCTTACATAATTTAATGCCACCTGGCTGAGCAACGATTCAGCCACCCAAAATTAGAAACAATCAAGGTTTCAATACAAGAACAACTCAGTGCAGTCTCCAAGAGCATAAGAATTTGTTACTACTCCTTGTAGAGGTGCTTAGCACCTTGTTAGCTGATGTCCTCTGAAAACATGTCTAATATTTACTGCCATAGAGAACTGCAGAATCTCTGATTAGCGGTTCATTTATTACAGCTGGAAGGGGGCACGCCTCACCTTGCTGCAGTCATCAAGAATTAAATTCAGCAACCTATACCACTGTCTTTCATGGTGCCAGCACACCACAAGGGATGCTTTGTGACCACGCTGAGAGGCTGGGGAAGATCAGTGCCTCTGGCAGTGGGTTCTCTTTCTTCTAGGATTCATCCCCATCCGTCACACACTCCATTTTTATTCCAAAGTCACGCCTAGCGGTGTTGCAAGGCATAATACGTCCTTTCTAGGGTCAATGGTGTGGTGACAGCTGAATTATTATTTTTTTTTCTTCAGTAAACAAGTGATGGAAACTTGAGCCCTGGCCCAACAAAAACTTTTGCTGAGCAGGTCGGTTAAGAAATATCTACCCTCTGTAACTGTGAAGCCAGAGGGGGGAGTTTTCAGATCACGATGCTATCTGGTCAATTTACAAATGGGTTGAACTATTGGCTACACGTAAGCGAACAGGATTGTTCTTGATCAAAGAAATACTTAAAAAAATTGACTTTTGAATAGGAGCAGTACTTCAACATAAACTCTGTCTTTGGGTGTAAGTAGAGGTAGGGTCACACAGCTCACTCCGTGTCTTTTCTCATACACAAAATGGCAGGTGAAGGCATTTCTAGAAGCTCCTTGAGCACCGGCCGTGCCTTGTAGGGTCTGTTCGGTGTGGTGCAGAGCAGGCTCACGGGAGAAACTTGCATCCAGCATCAGCATGATGACTGACACGCAGTTCTCCAGATTAGCAAAGGGTGCTGTAAGCACCACTTAAAACTGCACAAAATTAGTACCTTGCTTGAACCTTCTACCATTACTGCAAACCTTTAGATTTTTGCTTGGTCCAAAGCAATAACTATGCCCAAGCCTGATTTCTTTTGCCATGATCAAATGGAGGAAATAATTTGTTTCATATGTTCATTTCTCTGGTACCTCCTTTAAATTTTTTTTTTTTTTTTTCTGTTTACAGGTATAAACAGCACAAGACTAATTACATATAGCACATCTATACTACACACACAAAACCTAAGATCTACTCTCAGACATTTTAACTTCTCATTGCTTCAGCATCCTCCACTTTTTCTCACTTCACTGGATTAATTGCAAGCCAGCCAAGATCTCATCAAATTGCTCTTGAAAACCAAGCAGCATGCAATGACTGTTCCAGCTACCCACCACCCTGAAATCACAGTGCCTGCTCCATCAGGTGTCTTATCTTCCCATTTCTGTGTAAGCCCAGCTTGGAGTGAGTCATTAATTCAGCTGCACACAGCTGTGATGTCTGTCAGCATCTTAAAACCTGGCCAGTGGCCTCTGATCCCCTTGTGCCTTAAGGGGACAAAGGAGCTAGATCAAATTCACCAGGACAGGCAGACCTTTTTCAAATAGAAAGTTCACGCTCCAGCTACAGTTCAGGAAGTTGGTCCTAATCAGGTCTTCTCTTGGCAGGATGCTATGAATTCTGTGAGATACTGCCTCAGGAGCAGACTCAGCCTAATGCAGCTGATCTCTGGTTTCCAGTTCAAAAGCAAACCTCAGCACCCACTATGAACAGAGGAAACCCTGGGTGCTTTTCCTGGGGGAAGACTTTAAGACTTTCAATGACTTGGTCAGCAAAGGCCCAGGGGCTTGTTTGGTCATGGAGACTTTTGTTTTCCTGCACTGGTAGACAGTCACCTCTACCAACAGCACAAATATTGCACCAGGTTTTAAACTAGCTATGACTACCTACTGTTGTTGTAACAAGATAGAGGGGATAGAGGCTTTAGTGTCATGTTGGAGCAGTCTAAAGACAGGTAGTCATTCAGTGCAGCTTTACCACCAGGAAGACTTTAAAGCAGAGGATTACTAACTTTTAAAGCAGAGTTAAGCAACCTGAACTAATCACACTATAAACCTGCAATGGAGGAAAAGTTCACCAAATGGCAGTGTGTGTGTCTTTATTCTTCTACCTGCTCCACAACAGTCAGTAACCTGTAACATGTTTTCAAAAGTAAATGTGTACCTGACCTTTTTTTTTTTAAAAAAAAATAATTATTCTGTTTGTAAGCTAGAATTTTTTTCCCCACACACATTTTCTGTGTTCCTCCATCCCTGGAAGGGGACCTGAAAACAGAAAGGAGAACCGTGTTGCATCCTAGGAACTTTATTGCAAGCTATAAAAAATGCATTAACATTGACAAGAAAAATAGTTGACAAAGAAGCAAACGTATATAAATTAGTGCTACTGAGTCCTCCCATCATCCGTAAGTGCACAGACCAGACAAGGGAAAGCAAGTTTCACTGGCTACCATGTTGTTGCTGTGAAGGAGCAGCACCTCCAGTAGTTTTCTTGGGAAGGAGGTGGGGAAGGATATTTGGTATAACCCCTCCTTGAGCAATAGTCACAGAGGAGAACAGCTGGTTCAGTTCATCATCATTTCTCACAGCCAGCTGGATGTGTCTGGGCAGGATCCTGGTCTTCTTGTTTTCCTGGGCAGCATTCCCTGCCAGCTCCAGGACCTCCGCGCTCAGGTACTCCAGGACAGCAGCCAGGTAGATGGCAGCACCAGGACCGACCCTGTCAGCGTAGTTCCCCAACCTAAGGAGCCTGTAGACACGACCCACGGGGAACTGCAGACCAGCCCTGCCCGATTTGGATCTCTTCTGTGCAGATCCTGGTTTGGCAACCACTGTAGGTTTCTTTCCACGTCCAGACATTGTGACAGGAGAAGAGAGAGATTTGAAGGTCTTCAAATTACCCACGTGCTTGGGCTACAGTTATCTGATAGCTAGAGGAGATGACAGAAAGGCAAGTTACACTTCCTGCTCTTCTACATGAAGACGAAAGCTTGTTCTTTCCTTGAGGAAAGAGAGCACCACACCCCACAGTCCATTAATAGCAGAGCTAAGATTTTAGCTACTACCCCTTTACAGCCTACTTTTTAGGAGTGAGGCCTCATAAAACCAGAGTGGTCTGGCAACCTCTCAAGTAGATAAAAAGAGCTTAAAAGAAAAGAGGCTTTTCCCTGATGCTTGGAATGTATTTGGGATTGAGACACAGTGGGTCTTCTTCAACAAGGTTTTCTTAAACACTGACACTGTTACCTGACAGCTAACTTTAGTCCAAGCCTGCCTCTTTTTCCAAGAGGAATCTGTATTCTAACTTCTTCCATTATCAAGTTAATTCTGTCTTTCATTTTAAATCTAACAATTGAAAAATTCCTGCAGCCCACAGCATCTTAGGTCCAAAATACTCCAAGAGGTTTTCAAACAAAGTTCTAAATAAATTCCCCATGGGATATTCTCTGGCTGCTATAAGAATACTAGAGTTGCTCTGCACCAGAACAAGGAAGAATTGACTTGGACAGCACAATGCAGACTGGAGAACAGAAATAACTATCTGTTTACTCAAGATTAAGGTAATCCAGTCCAGTTAGAATACTTTTACAATTAGAGTGACAAAAATACTAATTGAAGTAACATTTCTAATTTATAAGTAAATAGTACAGTTAGCTTCCAGCACAGCTGTTTGCAATATCAAAGAACATCCATTACTAAATTAATATGTGGATCTTTTGCTTAGGTTTTTATAGAGAAATTTAAAGCTATAAGAAAAATAAAAATAAGATTCAGGAGGAACAAAAGAAATCCAGCCCATAATCAAATCCAAGCAAACCAAACCATAACCCCTTATCCCTATTATCAGGCAATATTTTTCACATTCTGATTACATAACAGACATACTGTGCTACAAATAGAGCTGTTACAAATTAACATAAAGTTCATAGCAACCCCCAAACTTTTATTATGCATTATAAATGAAAAATATATCCCATTACCTTCAAAAAGGTGGGCTTTGCTGCAACCAGCACTCAAAAGGCAAACAAGTCACATAAACCATTGACCCTACTCCTGGGAGAGAACCTTTTTATGAGCAACTTTTTCTCCTCATCAGTGAAATCACCTGGACAGTTAATGACTTGTTCTCACCTGTGGTTCATCTTCCTTTTAACCCCTGATTTGGGGGAAAAGAAAGAAATAAGTTATAGCTGCCTGGAAGTAAATTCTTCAGGGGGTAAAAGCTAGGCTGGCTCGGAGAGCTGAGCCACAGCTATATTTCAGCCTCACTGTGATATTGCCGGCTCTCAACCGCTCTGGATGGAGTATTTCTGTCTGTACACTGTGTAAAAACAATCTTTCCTGCTGAAGCTTGGCTAAAAAAAAAGAAGTACATGGAGGAAATGTGCTTTATAAATACAATGCATTTTTAGTTGGGTGGGAGGGGGGAAAATGTATTGCTTTGTATGTGTCTTGGGCAGAGGGAGTTATGTTTTGCTGACATCATGTCTGAGCCCCACCGAGTGATGTGATGGGGCTGCTCTCCACCGTGTAATTCTTCATCTCCAGGGAGCATTTCACAGGCTACTTTTAGAGGGCGTGATTTTGTAGCTGCTGAAATGATGATAAAAGGGGCAAGGTGAGGGCAGAGCTGTGCTGCAAACCTGGCTGAGCTTCGATTGCAAGGGTGTAGCCTGGGGATGAGGAAAGGCTTCTTGGGTTGTGCCATCTGGGAGGCTGTGCCACCCAGAAGCTGGGCAGGAATTCCTCTGCCCTCCCTGGCTTCTGTCCCACGTGGCACAGGCATGTCCCATATGGAGAGGGTGCAGCAGAGGGCCACAAAAATGATTAGGGGCCTGGAGCATCTCTCTTACGAGAGACTGAAGGGCTTGGGTCTTTCTAGTCTTGAGAAGACTTAGGGGAGGGATCTGATAAACGCATAAATACTTAAAGGGAAGGTAGCAGGAGGACAGGTCAGGTCTTTTTCAATGGTGCTCAGTAACAGGACGAAGAAATGGGCACAAACTTGAGTTTATGAAGTTCCACCTAAACGTGAGAAGGAACTTCCTTACTGTGAGGGTGGCAGAGCACTGGAACAGGCTGCCCAGAGAGGTTATGGAGTCTCTGTCTCTGGAAACGTTCAAAACCCGCCTGGCCAAGTTCCTGTGCAAGTTCCTGTTCCTGCTCTAGGTGGACCTACTTTGGCAGGGGGGTTGGACCAGATGATCTCCAGATGGGGTCTTCCAACCCCATGTGAGTCTATGATTCTATGGCTGCCGAGCCAACGTTGGCTCCTGGGCTATGAGGAGAGGGCAGGGGCACCCTCTCCAGAGGAACGGTCCTTGGGTCAAAGCCCTGCCGGGAGATGGGCTTTGGGCAGGTCGGCAGCTCCTGCAGAGCCCCGCTGGGGCCGTGCAGACTCATGACACATGTGAACCACCATCGTACAAACCCCCTCCGGGGTGGCACGCAGGCCCGGGGGCGAGTGGGTGACCACCACGGCTGCTGGAGGGGCTGTCTGGTGCCCCAGGCACCGGCAGGAGGGGGACGGGGTACAGCGAGGCCCATGGCGGCCTGACAGGCGGGGAAGGGGAGACCCTCCATCACGCTCCTGCCCATGGCGGGCACGCCGGCGGTCCCTGCCCGGGGAACGAAGCAGGATCCTCCTCCTCCTCCTCTCAAACAGACCGCCTCTCCCGGGGCCCGCTCCGCCGCTCCCGGCCTTATTAGGCGGTACGGGAAGCAGCTGCGGCCTTGCGCCCGCCCCGCCGGGGAGCGCCGCCTCCTCCGGCCGCGCCG